>NC_133784.1:24350677-24423004 GCF_003597395.2 Chelonoidis abingdonii | reverse complement strand
CCCAATGAACCCATTATAACCACCAAGCAAAGCTTCAACGGTCAACCAGGGGATCGAGGAATGTTCCTGGTGCCCACAGCCGAAAGCAAGCTGTTGGCGCAGTGGCAGGGCCCTACGAAGTGATTGAAGCGTGGAGAGGTAAACATAAGGTGTGCAGCCAGGCCGCAGGAACCTGAGCAAATTTACCCCATCGATCTTCTAAAACCTTGGCATGATCGAGAGCATGCTTAGTCACCCAGGGACCTTCCCCAGGGATAACTTACACGGCAAGTGAGAGATATCACCCGACTTGACGCCAATCAAAAAGTTGAGGCAGCCGACATGATAATCACAATCGAGATGTGTTCTCTACAACCAGGGCGGACGACTGAGACCTATCACCATATCACCCATCCCGAGCCAAGGTAACACGAGACCCTACCGAATCCCAGCAGCCAAAAGAGAGGAATCAGAGTGAAGTAAAGAAAAGCTAGAATTAGGCGTTATTGAAGAATGCCTACAGTCAGTGGTGCAGTCAATAGTTCTAGTGCCTAAACTGATGCACATGAATTCTGTAATGACTTTCGCCGACTGAATGAAGTATCCCATTCATGCATACCCCTACCACGCATCGACGAACTGGTGACCGACTGGGTAGTGCCCGATTCTTGACTGCACTGGATCTGACAAAAGGGTATTGGCAGATTCCCCCTGACAAAGAAACTAAAGAAAAGACAGCTTCTCACTCCGGATGGGCTATTCCAGTACACAGTCTCCCTTTTGGCTACATGGGCCCCAGCTACATTGAGCGCCTCATGGATAAGCGCTGCCCCCCATACTACTTACGCAGCCGCATACCTAGATGATGTCGTCATCCAACTCCAGACTGGGACCCACTTGGAGAAAGTTGAGGGCCGTACTACGCAGCTTAATGCGGGCTGGCCTCACCGCTAATCCCGCTAAAGCGCCATAGACAGCAGAGGCTAAGTACCTGGGATATATTTAGGAAGGGGTATAGTGAAGCCCCAAAACTAATAAGCTAGAGGCAATTCAAAACTGGCTCCGGCCGACCCGAAGAAGCAGGTCCGTGCTTCCTGGTGTGGTAGGCTACTACCGACTTTATCCCACTTCGCCAATAGGGCAAGTCTCTAAAGGAACTGGTGAAGGCCGAGGTCCGAGCATGGTGAAGTGGACCGACGCAGCGGAGAGGGCATTCATAGACCTTCGGACAGCTCTCTGTAATGACCCCGTCCTCATAGCCCCGGACTTACCAGGAATTATTTTGCAAACAGATGCTTCCGAGGTGGGTTGGGCGGTTCTTGTTGCAAATGATTGGAGAAGAAGAAACACCGATCTTCTACCTAAGCAGAAAGCGTCCCAAGAGAACAGAATATGCAGTACTCGAAGAGAATGCCTTGCTGTTAATGGCCATGGAGACGCTGCGTTATTACCTCTTAGGCCGGCGATTTACCCTTGACTGACCATGCACCCCTCAGTGGATGCAGAGAAAAGGAAAAGAATGCAAGGTCACAGGGGTTCTTGGCCCTCCAACCTTTCCAGTTCCGCACTACGCACAGGGTGGATGCCACCACGGCAACGCTGTTCTTCCCGAGCACACTGCCTGGCGTCCCAGAGTGCCCCCCTAGGGTGTTGAGCAGAGTGGGGGATATGGGATGGGCAAGGCCAGATGGCTAGTAAAGTACTGAGAACAGGTATGTTAGCCCCAGGCTAAACAATATCCTAGTACCCTGTAACAAAATGGCAGTTGCTCCAGGTTAATCAAGGCACTGGAGCCAATTAAGACCTTTCTAGAAGCAGTGAGATAGCTACTTAATTAGAACACCTGCAGCACTCAAGGCAGGCTAATCAGGGCACTGGGTTAAAAAAGGAGCTCACTCCAGGCAGGGAGAGAGGAGCCAGAGGAGAAGGAGCGTGTGGAGAGAGCTGGGAGCAAGAAGGCAAGGAGCTGGGTGAGGAGTGTATACTGCTGGAGGATTGAGGAGGACAAGCATTGTCAGACACCAGGAGGAAGGTCCTGTGGTGAGGATAAAGAAGGCGTTTGGAGGAGGCCATGGGGAAGTTGCCCAGGGAGTTGTAGCTGTCCTGCAACTGTTACAGGAGGCACTATAGACAGCTGCAATCCACAGGGCCCTGGGCTGGAACCCGGAGTAGAGGGCGTGCCTGGGTTCCCCCCAAACCTCCCAACTCCTGATCAGACACAGGAGGAGCTGACTCAAACTGTGGGTTCCACAAGAAGGGAACATCACTGAAGTGAACAAATCTGCCAATAAGTGCAGGACCCACCAAGGTGGAGGAGGAACTTTGTCACAATCCACAAATATATAATAAATTTCAACTGGTATTCTATTGCTTAACAGTGCGATTAATCATGATTTTTTTATTGCGATTAATTTTTTTTAGTTAATCACATGTATTAACTGCGATTAATCAACAGCCCTAATATATACACACATAATGATACCTACTGCTCTTACATAGCATGTTTCATCCATAGATCTCGAAGCACTTTACAAAGGAGGACAGTATCATTATCCTCATTTTACAGATGGGGAAACTGATGCATGGATAGAGGAAGTGACACGCCCTGAACCCCTCAATCCCAGCCTGCTGCCCTATCCCCTAAGCTATGTTGCCTCCCTAAGGGTCTATAGCTGCCAGCTGGTAGTGAATACCATGGAGCTAAAGTTGCAAAATGACTTCCATTCAAGCCCACGCACACACATACTTATAACTTCATGAAATTTTCACCTTTGGAACTGAAAATTATCCGTGATGCGCAATGATGAATCTTTTCATAAAGTTGGAGCAAACACTGCTCAGCCTTTTTATGAATTACTAAGGAGTGGGGGAGGAACCAACTGTAGATTTTCTCCACAGTAGTAATAGTTATCCCTCAAACTCCCAGGGATAGAACTGTAAACAAGGCTGAAACTTTCATCTTAGAACTTGCCATGAACATAGGCGTTAAAGAGTAATCTGTGCTGCCATCGATTGAGAGATCTTAAAGCCAGACGGGCCCATTATGATTTGAGTATATAAAAATGCTGCTGCTTCTTCATTATGCATCTCTGAGTACATGAAGATTCAGTTGTAAGATAACAGGGCAGGTCAGACCTTCCTTGAGAAGGACCATTCAGTTCAAGGTTTCCAACATGACAAGCAGATCATGCATGACGTTGCATTTGAAAGCTCATATGCAAGAAAGAGAGTGGATATTTTTCAAATTTCATCAAAAGTTTTGAAATGTGGGGGAGGGAAAAACATCAGCTAGATTTTTGCAAAGAAAAAAATGTGTCCTTGTTTTTCCACCGGTTCTAGAGCTGGTTGGAATGGTTTGTGTTTGTGTGGAAAGCTCCTCAGAGGAAAGCTTGGCCAATATTTTCACAGAACTGTTTGCCTTTCTTTGGGCCAGCTGTAGCATGCGATCACAGGCAGGCCACAACCTTGCACTTGCAAAAGGGGCAGAGTTACGGTCATGTGCATAACCCAAACTTGTACATTCCCTACTTTCCAGAGGCTTAGCTACATAGCGCAGAATAGCTTTCCATAGAACACCCAGTCCTCGTAGACTCCAATTAGGAGCTGATGTTTTGTTCTGTTTGTACAGCATCAAGCACAATGGGATCCTGCTTCATACCTGGGGGCTGCTAGATGACACCACAAATAATGGCAATATGCACAGCACCAGTATTCCTGCAATGCTACCAGTCAGGTGCACTGCAGTAGAAGTTTTTATTGTTGTAATGAAAACCCAGCTTTCCTCCTCTGTCTGTTCCTCCAATGCTCAGAGTTAGGGAGGTAACACTTAAACGTGCTCTCCTGGGCCATGTCTCCATCCCTCTCTGAGGCTCCCGGCAGGTAAAAGAGCATTTAGCGGTAAGCGCTTAATCTGTGCCCTCCTCCAATCTCAGCAGCGTGTCCAGTGCTCATGCCTCAGCTCTCTCCACCAGAGATCACAGTCCAAACAAGGTGATGGTGCAGTGATCCGGTGCTGATCATCCCCCTGCCTCCCCTTCTTGCAGCTGTCAGAAATGCACTTTCAATTCAACAGCTCAACCAGACTCAGATGCAGAGGCCCCCCGCCTGTCCCCACGCCCTCTCCGCTGGCACCCACAACTCTTTAGTACCAGCCTCAATGAGCAAACAGCATGAATTCAGATTCGCTCTTCTCCAAGAGCTTAATAGGCAAAGGATAACATGCTCAGAAGCAAACAAATGAAGGCAGAGATGGGATGGGTGGAGAAAAAAAAAATCTATGGTGACCAGCTCTCTGTGGTGTTGGTAAATATGCATGGAAATGTTTATAGCAGGAAAATTAAGTTTCAGTTTCCATCTATTAAAATGTCCTCAGGGTTGAACAGAGCAGAAAAAAAGAAAAGCAAATGCCTTGTCATGTCTGAGTGATAAACGCTTATCTCAGAAAATATGAAGAGGTTATTGTTCGGAGCTCCCCGGCTCCCATTCCCCCTGCACCGCCCCTTGTAACAGGCAGCATTTCTGCCTACATTCCAACGACACATGGTTTGGGTTTCACTGGGCTTGGGGATGAGGAGAAAGAAAGGAGGAGGCACTATGCCATTACAGTTCAAAGTTTAGAGGAAATCGACTCCTTTTGGCCAGCCAGCTCATAATATTTAATAGCAGGAACCACAAAGCTTAACATTCCACCCCAAACAATGGTTTTGTATAAAAGTTATGCAGGCACTGAACAGAACAGACATCTGCACTGGATCAAGCACACCAAAGGGAAACACGCTCATTGCAGTAAAGCCAGGCTCCCTGAGCCGGGTAACTTACACCAGGTGGGGCTGGGTTATACATATTCCAATATAGGGCTTCCTGTTTTCAATGGAGATTTTTTGGAAGCCAAATGCCCAGCTGAGAGGCCTCGTTTCTTTCCTGCAGGTCCCTGTGCTTGCCCTATCCCTGGCACAAAACTGACAAGGACCTGAAGCCAGAGTGGGGAGACCAGAAGCTAAGGGTCTGACATTCGCAGGTGATGAACTCCCGTGACTCCAAACAAAGTCCATGGTTCTTTAGCTCTTCTGAAAATCAGAAGCTGAGTTAAAATGTTTCCAGGCTTTGCCCCCCAGCCCCAGCTCCACTGAGCACTCTCTTACATAGCAGGCATTTGTTGGGAAATACTGGTTTATACATAAAATCTGAAACCGTGGTTACACCCCTTCTGCTGCAGAACAGGCATGCTAGTGATAGCGCAGATACAAGACAAGGTATTACAGTCCTCTTATTAAGCATCCTGAGTCCACTTTACGTGGTGCAATCAAGGCCTGGCCCCTTACTCACATGAGCAGCCCCAGTGAATAAGGGTTTGCAGGAGTGGACTACATGGTCTCATCGGTCTTCTACATCTCTAGGTTCCATGATTCTCTGCCAGTTTGCAAAGCTATCTGGTGAGCTTAGAGGAACGCACTGAACGTGAGATGAACAGCAAGAAAAATAGATATTCACAGCACCCGTCATAATACTAACAGTACTTAGCCCTTACAGCTTCAAAGTGCCACATGGAAATGTTGACTAGCTACTTCACACAGCACCCTCATAGGCATTATACCCCCTTTGGAGAGACGGGCAAACAGCAGAAAAATCCTTCAGAACGTGGAGCCCTTCCATCAAGCCACTGAGAGTCCGCAAGCAGGTATCTCAGCACCATGGAGGCCTGGACCCCCCGTGACTTGTCCAAAGTTACACAGTAAGTCAGTGGCAGAGACGCGATTGGAGCTCAGGAACTCCTGAGTCTCAGCCCTGGGCTCACTTCTTTAGACCATGCTGACCTTGCCTCCACCTTCACCACTACCAAACATAGGAGCATATTGAACTTCTAGGCTGTAAATTACTATTCAGGTCTAAATAACCCCGTCGCACTGTAGCCGCAACATATTCTAACAAGGCTGTACACTAACTTAGGCCACACTGCTGAAAAGGGATCCACCTGCCTAAGGTCAGTGAGTCTCTGCACAGCTTTGCTAGGGTCCACCTAGGTAGATCGCTGTGCATGATCAGGCCCTGAAAATCTGAACTGGTCAGGGCAGGTTCCAGGTCTGTGAAGCACCACACGCACCTGTGCCCCGGCTTAAACAAGCCTCATTCTTTAGTTGGCCTGTAGCAGATCACGCTGGCTTTTCTCCAGTATCTAGTGACAAACTGGTGATTGTTATTTTCCCCACCAGATTGGCAAATTGAGAAGATAATCTGAGGCCAAAGGGATATTTTTGAGAGTGTGCATTTTTCTCAAAAAGTGACCAAAAGAATAAAGGGACAACTCCCAAATCCTTGTGCTGAAGATTACTACTTGGTTACAGCTGACACCACTTAGACAATTCCGACACAGATTCTCAATCCCTTTCCTTTATTTCTCCTTGGGAGCTGTAACCGTTCCTACCACGCCCCAGTGGTGGGAATTGGTGAAAGCAGTAAAAGTTGTGTGTCACACTGAACACATTAGCGAAGGAAACAACACAGGCTGAGACATCCATTTTGTGCCTCTGGCCTCAGGTTGCACAACACAAATAACCAGGGCAGATCATCACAAATTATTTATTTATCTGATCATTGTAAGATTAGTGTGGTAAGCATCACAAGATGATTTTCTACTACAGATCATCAGGCAACATGCTGGGCGGAGGCACAGTAAGAATTAAAGTTTGAAAAATAGAAGGATGTGTATTTTAAATAGGTGGATCAAGTTTTTTCTGCTGGGAATTTTGTTCACAGCACCAGGCATTATAATGGGGACTGCCCTTAGTCAGTTGGGCAGCAAAGACAGTCTGTGTGTTAGTTAATTGTCTAGCATCCAGCCGATCTCCAGGACCTAAGTTCTAACTGAAAATTCCTCTTAATTCCTGCTGGGGAGGGATGCATCTGTCATGATTTACAGAAACACAGTTTCATCTTAAATAGGAGACCTTTGTTAAAATAAACCATGACAACTACAGTCTTCCACACAACTTGTGTTCCTGCTTTGTCTTCTTTACATACCAGTGACTGTATCCTGTCATGAACTTTATACAGCATATAGAGACCTCTAGTGACTAAATAATATAATGCACATAAACATATTACAGCACTCAGATTTCCAGCTGGCTGGGCTTTGATATTGCTTTGTTCATTTTAAACTCCATCACACCTCCTCCTCCATCCCCTTGCTTCCCAGTGGGTAGCCTGGTGGCTTAAACTGATCCCTTCCAAACAAAGAAAATTAGAGAGGTTATCTTCATGGTTTAGGCTCCAACCTTGGAAATCTCACTTTAATACTAGTTTGTCACAAACTGGCCCCATGAAGCCACGCTAGTTCCTAGAATTATCACAGGGGAAACAGCAAGCTAAATGGATTGAAATTTGCTTGACTTGGGCAGAGTTACAGTAGGATACATTTGGCCACATACTTTTATTATGCTATTTTCTTCATAGGTACAAGCAGCATGAAAATGTGCAACTCCAAACACAGCCCGGGGAGATACATGGGCTTTATAACACATTCTTTCCAATCAATTCTTTAATGCTATTACACCATGTCCAACTGGCCATGTGACAATCCAGCCACCCACAAGCCATTACACACTACCAGCCAGATCTGAGCTTGTGTAAATCGCCATTGCAGCTGCAGCAGTGTATAGCAGGTGAGAAGCTAGCCTTACAGGTGTCTCTGCAGTCACCCACAAAGCCCTATTTAGCTAATGTCTGCTATCCAGACTAGATTATTTAAATCAAACAACGGCTGATGACAAGCATCCTTTAAGACGCTGCAACCCACAAAAGTGATCCAACTGGAAACCACACACATCATTGCTGGACTCTGTCAGATTTAAGAGAGCTTGCGTACAGACCCTTCTGAGCCAGACTTGCTCCGTGGTAGCCAGTGGAGAATCTGTGGCTAGGAGAGAAGCTTCAGGGGTCAGCCAACACAAGGCTGCATAGCAGAAAACCTCCCATTCCAATATGACCTTATTCACTCCATGCACATATCAGCCTTGATCCTACAAGTCCCTGTGCAGGGTGCCAGGTTATGCTGAGGACACAAGTGTGAGTGAAAGGCATATGTGGCCAGGAGCAGGGGTAAGCTCTAATCATAGTCCTTTCCATTGAGCAAGAGGTTCAAAATGCCTGTGCTCCTGCTCCATTTCTCATGGGCATCCAGGATGGGACATGGGTAAAGAACGGGCACATCGGAGATATGGACATAAATGTGACCCTCATCCTGCTGAGATACTTAGCTACTGTCCAGGAGTGTCTCCAGTCCGCCCACATTCCATGCAATATGATTGAGCCTGGTAGAGAAAAACAGACTCTCCCTCACTGTATGTCAGGAGGAATCTCAAGGCTCCACCTTCTCCTCTCAGGCTTCATTCCTGCTAGAGGGCAAAAAGAAATTTAGTGGCCATGCTCATTAATACCAGGCCAGACACCCCTCACCTGCCCATCATCAGTTTTTACCTTGGGCTCGTGAAGGCAACCTGATCCGGGGGCTTCACACTTCAAAGATATTTTTAACCAAAACCACAAGGCCACTCTCTGGAGTGAAAGAGATTGTCCCCCCCCAGTGCACAGCATTCTTCTGCCTAAGCATTAGCAGCGCTGGATTGTACGCTGTGCCATTCACCTCATTACACTGACAGCCTGTTTTAGGGGCTGTAAGTAATCATAAGAACATAAGAACAGCCATACTGGGTCACTCCAAAGGTCTATCTAGCCCAGTATCCTGTCTTCTGACAGTGGCCAATGCCAGGTGCCCCAGAGGGAATGAACAGAACAGGTAATCATCTAGTGATCCATCCCGTCACCCAGTCTCAGCTTCTTGCAAACAGAGGCTAGGGACACCATTGCTGCCCATCTTGGTTATAGCCAGTGATGGACCAACCCTCCATGAATTTATCTAGCTCTTTTTTGAACCCTCTTATAGTCTTGGCCTTCACAACATCCTCTGGCAAAGAGTTCCACAGGTTGACTGTGCATTGTGTGAAGAAATACTTTGTTTTGTTTGTTTTAAACCTGCTGCCTATTAATTTCATTTGGTGACCCCTAATTCTTGTGTTATGAAAAGGAGTAAACAACACTTACTTTCTCCACACTGGTCATGATTTTATAGACCTCTATCATATCCCCCCTTAGTTATCTCTTTTCTAAGCTGAAAACTTCAAGTCTTATTAATCTCTCCTCATAGGGAATACGTTCCATACCCTTATCATTTTGGTTGCCCTCTTATGAGCCTTTTCCAATGCCAATATATCTTTTTTGAGATGGGGCGACCACATCTGCATGCAGTATTCAAGATGTGGACGTATCCACAATCAAACGAGAGAGTCCCTGTCACACGTACCCTCCTACAGTCACTTGTGTAAGATCTCTGCTGCCATTTGTATCACACACATGGCCCAGGGCTGCCTCATCTCTCCAAGATTCGGCTGAACATGAGCATCGGGTGGGCTAGAGTTACAAGTCTGCACGGTCTTGGTAATGAGTTCCACATGCCAGATGGGGGAGGGGGATGTGCGAGGGTCAGCCAGTGTTTCATTGACTGGAGGACATGTGAGTGAGTGGGGAGAGATGGGGAAGGGATATTTCTTTAGGCTGGGATTTACAAGAAGACTACAGCTGGGAGAGCAGAGAAGACTGCTTTAACATGGTCTCAGCAGCAGCCTATTCCCTATGCACAAGCCCCAAGAGAAGGAAAAGGGAGAATGTGAGAGAAGGAAAAGGGGGAGAAGTTTAGAATGTGACCTATTCCTCCTTGCTCACACCACAAGCTTGACTGTGGGCTGAGCAGGGATTGTTATTCAAAAGGTCTATGGCACAGGGGCAGACAGATGAACATACTGGAGCTGTGCAAATAGTTAGGTTTTTTGATTCGTTGGCTGAAAAAGTGGGAAAAAAATTGTTACAGGTCAAAGCAAAATCAAATTTCTGTTGCAGTGTTTCATGGACTGAAAAAACAAAACCAAATGTCCTGTCAGGTTAAATGAAAGACTTCAGTTGTGAGGTGTTTTAAATTAAAAAAATGGAAGTAAATTTTGAATTCAAAAATCAAAAAACATTTCATTTAAAAAAGTTGAAATGAAACATTTTAATTTGAAAAAGAATTGGGATTTCCCTCTCCAGCCAAACAATACAGCGGGTTATCCAATGGTTCAATCAACTCAAATCTTCAACTTGCAGCAAAAGCCAGTTTCAGATGAAAAATGTTGCCCGACTCTGGGCATGTGACCCAGAGATAAACTTGGGAGAAAGGCTCAATCTAGCTGGCAGGCAGAAATGCTCTGCGTGTTACACCAAACGGAGCAGTCCTCCTGAGGAGACTAGACAACTCTGATCATGCTGAAGGATCAGAACCAAGATGGCAGCAGGGGTGGGGATGGGAGGGTTGGGTGTCACAGATCAGTCCTAACCTAGGGCTGGGAGCATGTCTGAGAAAGCCATTCCTGCTGTTTTGGGAAGGTGAGGTAACTGTGCGAGAAGGAGGAAATTCTCCTGGGAGGAGGAAAGAAGCATCAGATGTAGACTCAAAATGATCTAGGAAGAATCCAGCAGCCAATGGTCAACATGCAGGAAAGCTCAAGCTAAGGAAACCAGCCTGGAGAGGGAGTCACAAGGGGGAGAGGTTGGCTGTGGGAACAGGGGAAGCCTCCTGTGAAAACTCTGTTGAGATCAGCCATGGGCTAGCAGCAATGAGGTGAACAGGAAATGAACGAGTGGGTGTATCTTTGGATCTGGGCGGGAGCCCAAGCAAGTTGTGTCCTAACTCAACCTCTCTGTCTAAGTTCTCTAACAAACCAGGGACGTCATGGAGTGACATGGGAGATGGAAGGAACACATCCTTGGGGTGCTCTGCCTTTGTGTGTCTTCCTCACACTCTCACAGAGCCTTTCTTCTGAACAGATGATGATTTGTGAAGTTTTTTTTCCCCTGGACAGTTTTAGCAGTGGGATACACCTGATGGGGCTAAAACCTAAAACAATAGGCTTGTCTCTTCTCTAAAGCTGCAGCTCGTCAGAGGGGGCCCTGGCCTCATGGGGAACATCCTAGCCCATCCACAGCTGGGAAATGGCAATGCAACGTTAATGATCACCACCACCTAGAGCATGGATAGTTCTGACTCTCTAGGTACTTACACAGACTTCATCACCATGGTATCTGAGCACCTCCTTATCGTCCATGGATGTTCTCCTCACAACACCTAGGTTAGGTAGGAAAGTATTCTCATTTTACTAGTGGGAAACTGAGGCACAGGGTGGACTTAAGTGACATGTCCAAGCTGACACAGGAAGTCTGTAGCTAAGCCAGAATCCATGTCCTGTGCCCTCACCGCTACTCCATCCTTTCTAGCCATCAGGGCATGACTGTCTTCAGGAGAGCTTGGCAGCAAAGAGATGTGGAGGAAGTGCTCCTGACAGAAATAAAGCACCCAGGTTAGGACTCAGGAATTGTTGAGTGTTCATCTTGGCTCTCCCACTGACTTGCTGAATTTCCTGGGTGAGTCACTTCACTGCTCTGTGCCTTTACTTCCCCCATCACTAACGCAGCATATACTCCTGATTATCCTGAGCTTGTGAGGAGCTGATCAAGTCTGCACAACACTTTGACCACGTGACATGTCGTATATGTGCTAAGGATGGTCATCAGCTAGGAAGCGAGAGAAATTGACCAACAGGGAGGTTTGTGTGGTTGTCTGTGAAAACTCTGCAGCTTGATGGGGCGGGGGGGGGGGGCGGGGCATGATTCCCGTAATTGCTCAATGGTAAGAAGGCCTTTGCTGCATAGGCTGGTACCTTAGATGATAATGCTACAATCCAGTCTCACCAGTGGGACCCAAAACAGCCCTCCAGGCACATGAGGCAGTTCTTTCCTGGAGTCCTGAGCTTTCCTTACAGCCATTTCATGGAGTAGCCACATGGGGACATCTGAAGAGATCAAGGAAAAACTCAGCTCCTGGCCCGTGGACAGCCCATATTACCTCACAAAGCCTGCAAGGGAGAAACGCCGCCTCGTGATTCGGATCCCTGACCTGCTCGAATAGCAAGTTGCAGGAAGAGAGATGGTCCAAACTAAACCCCGTCCTTAGGCAGGATATGTGAGAATATCCCTGGGGTTAAGCTGGCAGTGCAAGGATCTGAGATCCATTGTACTGTATGTTACCCTGTGAGACTGAATCAGGCCTATACTGCCAAAGGCAAAAGGCCTGGTTCTCCACCAGTTTACATAGCAACATACATTCACTTTCCATGTCTGCACATCAGAACGTCAGCAATACACATGCACTCAGCACACGTGGACCTGACGACACCAGGCGCAGTGCAACGGAGAGCCAGGCCTGTGATCTCAGCGAGTGCTGAGGTCCAACAAGCAGGAGCAAACCTGACCTCTTCAGGCTCCAAAGACTCAACCCTGAGAGAACTTCCTCTTTCAGAAGACGGTGTGCAAGTTTTCCTTTCTCAAACCTCAGCTTTGCGCTGCTGCCACCGGTTACATAAGACTTATGCTATGAGCAGCTCTTGGCTCATTGCATCAGGTTTAACAAAAATTGCTCTTTATATTGTTCATGACTGAGCCCATTATGTTCCTTCTTTTTATTTTTTTTCCCCAACTTTACCTGATTAAGAAAATTGCTTGTAGGTGGTTTTCTTGCATAATCTGGCTGCTGCTGGAAACAGAGGTGGGTGTAAGGAACAATAGCTATGGGAAGGGCATATGCCCAGACCTCACAGGTATTTAGGCACTTAAATCCCATTAATTTAAGTGGAAATTAGGCACCTCAATATCTTTGGATCTTAGCCTTTTTGGAAAATGTTCCTCCAGAGTTGGACTATACCCTGGGAAGGAGGTTTGACATGCCCAGTCCTTGGAGCAGTTATACAGCTACTGAGCTTGGAATAGATTTTCAAAACCAGGCCTCAATCTCATAAGCCCTCACTGGGCATAGCCTGCCGTAATCTATTTTATCTTGTTTTATCCAGCCTATCTCGTGTGATGTGTAGTGCACATGCTAGCTCATCAGCGTATTTTGCTTTGTGTCCACTTCTGAAGTGAAATAACGGCCCACAAAGGCAGACGCCAAGCATTCAGTGTCAGTAGTGTTGCCAGGTGTCTGGTCAGTACTGCCAACCAGGCCAGTTAAAAGTCCAGTTGGCGGCGCAGCAGGGCTAAGGCAGGTTCCTGGCCTACCATGGCTCTGCACAGCTCCCAAAGGCAGCAGTATGTCTCCTTTCCAGCTACTATGCATAGAGGCAGCTAGGGAGGTTACACACGCTGCTGCCACCCCAAGCGCTGACTCTGCAACTCCAATGGCCAGGAACTGCGACCAACGGGAACTACAGGGGCAGTGCCTGCAGACAGGGCAGTGCACAGAGCCTCCTGGCAGTGCCTTAGCATAGGAGCTGGAACGGGGACATGCCACTGCTTCCAGGAGCTGCTTGAGGTAAGCGCCGCCCAAAGCCTGAAGCCTGGACCCCATCATGCACCCCAACCCCCTGCCTCAGCCCTGATCTCCCTCCAAACCCCTTGATCACAGCGCAGAGCACCCTCCTGCACCCCAAACTGCTCATCCCCATCCCAGAGCCCGCACCCCCAGCCAGAGCCTTCACGCACCCAGCGCCCCAACCCCCTGCTCTGATCCCCCTTCTATATTCCAAACCCCTCAGTGCCAGCCTGGAGCACCTTCCTACATCCCAAATCCCTCATCCCTGGTCCCACACCAAGGCCCACACACCCAGCTGGAGCCCTCACCCCCCACACCCCAACTCCCTGTCCCAGTCTGGAGCCCCCTCCCACACCCTAAACCCCTCATTTCTGGCCCCACCCTGGAACCCACACTCCAGCCCAGAGCTCATACCCCCCTGCACCCCAAACCCCTGCTTCAGCTCAGAGCACCTTCCCATACTCCAAACCCCTCAGCTCCACCCTCCAGCCTGGAGCCCCCTCCTGCACCCCAAACCCCTCATCCCTGCCTCCACCTCAGAGCCTTCACCCCCAGCAGGAGCCCTGACCCCCTCCTGCACTCCAACCCCCTGCCCCAGCCTGGTGAAAATGAGCAAGTGAGTAGAGTGGGGAGAGTGAGCGACAGAGAGAGTGGGGGATGGAGTGAGTGGGGGTGGGGCCTCGGAGGAGGGGGTGGGGCCTCGGTGTTTTTTTTGGGGCAGGGCAAGGCAAGGGTGTTCAGTTTTGTGCAAGTAGAAAGTCAGCAGTCCTGCCTCTTTAAGTTACCTGAGGAGGACACAGTAAACTTAAACAGTGCTTGTAAATAGCGAAACTATTCTCTTCCCAGGGTTTAGTCCAACTTTGGGGCCACATCTTCCCATGATACTCAGCCTCTGTCAAAGATATATCAACCATTGTGAAGCACCCAAGATACTAGCTAATGGGGCCATATAAGTATTGTAGATAAAGAGAATCGAGAAAGAAGGAAGTGTCCGCTGTCTGTATGTTTGGAAAAGGGAAGAAAACAAAATCTACGCTCTAAATGAAGTATCCCTAAAGAAATAGTTACACCCAAGAAAAACAGAAAGCCCCTGTTTGTAGCTGTGATGTGAAAGGGGGTGGCAGAGTGGTCTCTGTAACAGGTTTGAAATTCATCATGCTCCCAGGAATTGCAGCCCATCGATATTTCTGCTGGAGAGAAATTTGGTTTCATTAAGTTTATTCTGCATGAGTCTTACGGATCAGGGCTTAAAAACCTCCAGGGTCCTTCTGCTCTATATGGATTTAAGGTGTGCACTCTAAGCCTGGCCGGCAAAAGCATGCATGCAATTTTGCACATGCATGCAATTGTACATGCAGCAAGTCAGATACTGGATGATGCACTGTACAAATGCTAAGACCTGAGTGCACACTGAGCCAGCCCAAGGCACCATTTTTGTTCTACTTCAGCAACACGTGAAGCCTCGTGTTTGCTCGCTGCAGTAGGGTGGATTTCACCCACCTTGAATAGTCCAACGCTTTGCATGTGCAGGTGCTAGAATTTGCACCAGCAAACTCCATTAGCTGCAGCTGGTTTTGAGGGTACAATTCCTAACATGCAGTATTAGCATTCGAGCTGGCCAGAAAACAGACTCCCAGTTCCAGGGAAAAAAATTGGTGGTGGTAGTGGGGCGGGGGGAATTCATCCCAAAATGGAACAAAAGCCCAAAACCTCAATTTTTAACCTCGCATACTGGAAGGCCTTAATAATTCATTCAGAAAACACCAAAACCTTCTCACTGTAGGATCGTTTTGTTGTTTCTGAAGTAAAATAGACTCCCCAGGAGCCATGCTACCAAGTAGCCAGGCAACTGGCAGGAAGCCTGCTTTGTTGCCATCAAAATGTCATTGACAACAACATGTTCCTGTGGTCTGTTTCAATTTTGATGAATCCGCATTTTTCAATGGCAAGCCCCAGTTAGAATATTCAAAGGGAACCCACAGGCATTTGCACTTGCCAAGTGCCTGTGCAACAGTGCTCATGTAAAGGAGAGGCTCATCAGGGGGAATCCAGCTTGAAAGATCCAAACACTTTCCTCCTCCCTTCCGCTATTTTGTAACATGCTGCACTGCGCAATTCAGCGGTGCATGAAGTAATTCCAGTGTGTGAGAGCTATACATCTACAAAGTGCCTTGAGATCTTTCAAGACTATAGGAATGGAAGTGAATTCCTGCATGGGCTTAAATTTAGTTTGATGGTCACCATTCTAACCTCTTTTCTCTGCTATTTGTAATACTGGCTGTGGAACATTATCAGCCCAGCCAAACCAGAACACCTGGATAGTGTGATCACTCCCCGCTAAACTTGGACAGTATTTATGGAGACAACACTGCAGTGACCATGACTGGCGTGTCTTTCAAGGAAAACGTGCAGCCCTGTCCCTCCCATACACTCCTTACCCCCACCCCCGATACTGTAAAGTCTAGAAATTAAGACTCAGGAAAGAGACTCCATGGACCGGCGCAGAGCAGGGGCAGTGTTAAAAGCACGTCAGGCATGACAATCGCATAAACTGCTACAAAACAGCAATGTTGGATCTAAAGGAATCCCTCTGCCGTCTTTGCAGGAGCACGTGTTTTACATGCGAACCCTTGATCCTAGATGATAACCTTGGAAGGGGCCTCTCGAGTCATCTGGTCCAGCCTGCGACTCAAAGGCTCTGCACAATTTCCATATATGTCTCTGCTCAGCGCTCTCAACTCAACTGAAATAAACATTCCATGCAGCGAGCAGAGACTTAGCTGCACATCTTGTGTTGACGTTAAGGGACAATGAATGGATACATCCCCTTGAAATGTGCTTCAATTTATACCCTCAAGGAGCCTGATTCTCACTCACATGAGGGCCTAGTCAACATACAAATTTGCACTCATTCATGGCTTTAGTTCAACTGGTGCAGCCCCCCCGTGTGGACACACTGGGTTTTTGTCATTTAGCAAGGAATTGCCTTAAGCTAAATCAACAGTGGCTATTTTAAAATCCATTTCCACACTGGCGTATGCACAAGTTTACACCGGTGTAAAACTCTATTTTAGTGAAACCACTGTGAATTTGTCAGTAGACAAGGCCTTCAGACTCTAGACCACTCTAACAGAGCAATGGGGCCTTAAATGGGTGTAACTGGTACCTTTATACTACCAAAGTGATTTAAATAGGGGCTAAGAGAAAGTGAAAATCAGGCCCTCGGTGTCTACTCCTAAACTGAGTAACTTCCTCGTTTGAGAGAGGGTGAGGCGATGTCATATCTCTTGTACACTGGGGCATTTGGATTTGAAAAGAACAGTCACCAACCAAACCATACTGAGGAATTCAGCTTGCTTTAATAAAAGAACCAACACTTAAATGTAAAAGTCTGGCTCTCGCTACTGGGTGAATCTGGCAAAAAGACAAATCCTGTACTCTGTGCATTGGCAGAAAGCAAAGATTTAATGAGCATCCTACTGGGCTCCTGGGATAGGTAAAGGAAGGGCGAAGCTTCCACTGCTGCTGCCTTGATCTGATCTGCAAACAGAGGATAGGTAGCTGTCCCTGAGGCTGAAGACCTAGCACCTTTCACTAGTGCTAAACCTTCTCTGAGGGACTGGAAAAAAGAAAGCCATCTGTCTGTATGCAGGTGTCCGTGCGTGTGCGCACACACACACACAGACTGGTTGGCTGAGTACTGATTGCCATTTCTTTGTCTCCATGCTTTGGTTTGTCCCAACAAACTCAAAGGTCAATACGCGCTAGCTGAATTATCCCTGGGAATATAGATTCTTCAGGTTGCAAACTTTGGGGCCGGGAGTGTCTCACTATGCTTGTATAGCACCTAACACAATGGGTCCACAATCTGAGCTAGGCCTTCTACGTATTAGCGGAATAAAAATAAACAAATAATAATGTGAGAAATTTGTTCAAACATATTCTCGTAGCTCTGCAGCTCCAGTTATCTTAGGATCTAACATATTTGAGATAGAAAACACCCCCAAATCCCCATTTGCCTTGAAGTGAGGAAGATGCCCCATTTCCTGCCGATTTAGAAAACATAAGACTACATAGAAGAATAAAAAGCTAGAGCAGCACTAGAACAAGTGCACACATATACTGAACTTGCTCCAAGATACAAAGCAGGACTTGGGAGATGCCCAGGGTTGAGAGAACACATAGTTCTTCCCTTGACTTTCAGGCTTCTAAATGCATGGAGATAAAATGTCAAATTATTCCAAAGCAGTTTGACCCTTCACAAGAATGAAAGGAGACAGATGGCATAAGGCTGAGCAGCAAAGGATTTGTAAAGATTGGCAGATGCCTTCTTTTGCTTCTTTGTGATGTGGAAAGACGGCCTAGAAGGATTGGGAGGATGGGTTATTTTTTCCACTTAAATGTCATGTCTGTTCTTCCCTGAAGGACTTGTTGGAGGTCTCAGGTTTATTGAATTATTCTGGGGACTGCCTCATACCTCTACTGAAGGAGGTGGCATTTTGAATATTTAACAAAGACTGCTCTTTCTCCCAAGGGTTTATTAGGTTCTGGAGTTATATTGGTGTTAAAATAAAATTTAAAAACAACTAGTTTAAAACTGTGGCTAAAAATGCCCCTCTGACTCAACCAATCAGTTCTCAGCTTCTTGTCTCCTTTGAGATAATATCAGTCCGTCCACATGAGGGAACATTTCTAATCCTTTACATAAGAACGGCCCTACTGGGTCAGACCAAAGGTCCATCTAGCCCAGTATCCTGTCTTCTGACAGCAGCCAATGCCAGGTGCCCCAGAGGAAATGAACAGGTAACCATCAAGTGATCCATTCCATCACTCATTCCCAGCTTCTGGCAAACAGAGGCTAGGGACACCATCCCTGCCCTTCCTGGCTAATAGCCATTGATGGACCTATCCTCCATGAATTTATCTAGTTCTTTTTTGAACTCTGTTATAGTCTTGGCCTTTACAACATCCTCTGGCAAAGAGTTCGACAGGTTGACTGTGCACTGTGTGAAAAAAATACTTCCTTTTGTTTGTTTTAAACCTGCTGCCTATTAATTTCACTTGGTGACCCCTAGTTCTTGTATTATGAGAAGAAGTAAATAGCACTTCCTTATTTACTTTCTTCACACCGGTCATGATTTTATAGACCTCTATCATATCTCCCCTTAGTCATCTCTCTTCTAAACTGAAAAGACTCAGTCTCCTTAATCTCTCCTCATACAGAAACTTTTCCTGACCCCTAATCATTTTGATTGCCCTTTTCTGAACCTTTTCCTATTCCAATATATCTTTTTTGAGATGGAGCAACCACATCTGCACACAGTATTCAAGATGTGGATGTACCATGGATTTATATAGAGGCAATATGATATTTTCTGTGTTATTCTCTATCCCTTTCTTAATGATTCCCAACATTCTATTTGCTTTTTTGACTGCCGCTGCACACTGAGTGGATGTTTTCAGAGAATTACTCACAGTGACTCCAAGATCTCTTTCTTGAGTGGTAACAGGTCATTTAGGCCCCGTCATTGTATATGTACAGTTGGGATTATGTTTCCCAATGTGCATTGCTTTGCATTTCCCAGTGTCAGGGAAGCCACGAGCCCTAGTGCAGATGATACGCTAGCTGCTGCTGGCATTCTCAGGCCTTGTCTAATAGGCCATGTTCTGAGCAGGGTGAGATGATGCAATGTTAAATATCAATAGCCTGTTCTGGCGTGGGATCCTGACATTATGACCACTGGTGGAGCTGAAACTGCCAAACCCAGTGGGAAGCTTTTAGAAAATATGTCTCGTGTAGAAGGGTAAAGGCCACATGAATTACTATATTTTACACAAACCCAAGCTAAAAAAACCAAACAGTCTCCCTTATTTTGACAAAATCATTCCAGCCTTCACTATGCAGCATAAAGGAGAACAAAGAACACAAGCCCACGTTTGCATATTAGTTTTCAATTGCACTTAACACTTGAGGGTCTCCCAGTATTTAAAAATGTGTTTAATTGAAAGCACCACTGCGCTTTCCCCAACTGTCACAGTGAGAAGTCAAGACCCTCTATGCAGGTAGCATCCATGAGCTTGTAACTTACCTCCAGTCTCTCCCAGGTACTACAAGAAGGTGCCAGTCACTGGGAGTGAGAATGGACTAGAATAATTCACAGTCAGTCCACAGCTTCTCTTCTACACCAGGGATTCAGTCAAGGTGCTGGAGCTTGCAGTCTGGGTCACAGCTCGTCACCTTGGACTAGCAAACATTTCAAGGGAGACTGCTGAACTCGAATTAATATGCAAATTAGATACAATTAACTCAGGCCTAAACAGAGACTGGGAATGGTTGGGTCATTACACTAATTGAATCTATTTCCCTATGTTAAGTTCTCTTCACACCTTCTATGGGTCATCTTAATTATCACTTCAAAAGTTTTTTTCTCCTGCTGATGACAGCTCATGTCAATTGATTAGACTCTTCCTGTTGGTATGCGTACTTCCACCTTTTAATGTTCTCTGTATGTATAAATATCTCCTGTCTGTGTGTTCCATTCTATCTATCCGAAGAAGTGAGCTGTAGCTCACGAAAAGCTCATGCTCAAATAAATTTGTTAGTCTCTAAGGTGCCACAAGTACTCCTGTTCTTATTTCAAGGGCCATTACCAATGAATAAAGTTGGGTTGAGCTACAATTCACAGCTGAAGCTTGTTCTCACAGAGAAAGCAGTTGGATGCTAGCTGCCTTTGGTTCAGGGGGTTGCAAAATCTGATGCAGCCTGTAGGGCTCCAAGACAGAACCCTGCCACTCAGCACACAAGAGGCATCCCTTCAGGTCCAAGTCCTTTACTGCTGTTACCTTACTCCTCCCCAGTCTTGGTGGGCAAAGCCACTTGTGTCTTCTGTGGACATTGGGCTCTCTCGGGGCCAGCTACTGCTTTTTATTCTGGGTTTGCACCATACCAAGCACAACGGAAGGGCCTCCAGGAGCTTCTGGGATACATATAATCATCAGTGAAATCATTTACACTGGGGAGAACTCTGCCAGTGATGTCAAAGGGAACAGGAACAGGGCCCTGCAGAACATTCTCTCCTCACGAGTGAGCATGAAAGAAGCCAGAGGCCAAATAGAGTCATAATTCAAAATGATCTGGCAAATTGGAGAAATGGTCTGAGGTAAACAGGATGAAGTTTAATAAAGACAAATGCAAAGTGATCCACATAGGAAGGAACAATCAATTTCACACATACAGAATGGGAAGAGGATAGTCTAGGAAGGGGTATGTCAGAAAGGGACCTAGGCGTTATAGCGGACCACAAGCTAAATATGAGACAGTGTGATGGTGTGGCAAAAAAAGCAAACCTGATTCTGGGATGCATTAACAGGTGTGTTGTGAGAAAGACACGAGAAGTCATTCTTCCGCTCTACTCTGTGCTGGTTAGGCCTCAATTGGAGTATTGAGTCCAGTTCTGGGCATGGACACCGCATTTCAAGAAAGATGTGGAGAAATTGGAGAGGGTCCGAGAAGAGCAACAAGAAATGGATTAAAGGTCTAGAGAACATGACCTATGAAGGAAGGCTGAAATAATGGTGTTGTTTAGTATGAAAAGAGAAGACTGAGAGGGACATGATAGCAGTTTTCAGGTATCTAAAAGGGTGTCATCAGGAGGAGGGAGAAAACTTGTTTCATCTTAGTCTCTAAGGATAGAGCATAGAAGAATGGGCTTAAACTGTAGCAAGGGAGATTAGGTTGCACATTAGGAAAAGTTCCTAATTGTCAGGGCGGTTAAACACTGGAATAAATTGCCTAGGGAGGTTGTGGAATGTCCATCTCTGGAGATATTTAAGAGTAGGTTAGATAAATGTCTATCAGGGATGGTCTAGACAGTATTTGGTCCTGCCATGAGGGCAGGGGACTGGACTCGATGACCTCTCGAGGTCCCTTCCAGCCCTACAATCTATGAATCAAATGCTTCTCTAGTACTGCTCTATTTACACCATTAGCCTTACACCAGGGAAATTTGACACAAACTCCTTAATCTTCACGTTTTCTTGCCCCTTTCTGGGTTACCTGCCACTATATTAAGTACGACGCACAAACATCACAATACTCCAGTAAGCTGCTGCAGATGTGTACATACGTCCCACTTCTAGCCAGCGTGGCATTTTAAACACCTCTTTGCCCTGACCTATCTCAGTTCTCTCCTGCCCCCTCCTTCACAACTCGCTTTAACTCTTTTTTGAATTGACAAACAGGGGTGCTCAGAGCACTAAGGTTTGAAATCTTGCTAGCCAGGGGGAGATTTCAGTAGGCACAAATTGGAGGTAGTTGCCAAATTTCCAATGACAGCTAGAAGAAATTCGTGTCTAATTGTCCCTTTTGCCTTTGAAAATTGGTCTCTGAATTCAATCTCTTGATGCGATTCTTAAGGCACTGGCAAAGGAGGGGATCCAGCCCCCAAACCTCTCAAGTTTCACAGATGCAGTTCGTTCCTAAAGCTATTGAGCACAGCTGCTGGGATGGGAAGGAGTCCAGCAGGCCTGGATTCTTAGAAGTTTCCTACCTCAGAACCATTACAAAAACCATCCCGCATCTCTTCTGTGTGGTGTTAACTGCTGTCTAGCAAGCTCTTTGCACAACGCTGCTGGCAGTTTTCCTTTTCACTATTAACAAGCCCCTTGATCGGGTGGGGAAATGACTCACTCTTCTAGATCATTGGCTTGTGTGTTATTTTCCCCTGCTCCTTAGAGCGCAGCCTTGCACTGGTGCACGTACTCAGGAGTGATGGAATGCTCCAAAAACAGGCCGGCTGGTAGAGCAAAACCTGCCTGGAGCGACCACCCAGGGGACTAGGAAAACAAGACATCAGTGGGCAAATGGAGGTGGTCTTTACAAGGGGAATGGAACCTCTCTTGGGATCCCTTGGGGGTGATGTCAAGCAGCTGGTTAAGGCATGAATACAGTCTTTAAGGTAGGTTTTACTGCGTGGTTAGATACACTGGCAGCTACAGTTCTATCTGCATTGACTCTTGAAATGATTTCGGTCCCTTTGATGGTTTCGTATGCTTTGGGTGGGGGAGGAGATTTCAAATCAGACAGAACAAAGGGAGGACTACATGGAACCACGTGCTTACAACAGCCCTTAGGCCCAGTTGTCTTTAGTGCATCTTGT
This sequence comes from Chelonoidis abingdonii, assembly GCF_003597395.2. NCBI lineage: Eukaryota > Metazoa > Chordata > Testudines > Testudinidae > Chelonoidis > Chelonoidis abingdonii. Next base: position 24,400,420 of record NC_133784.1, on the reverse strand, counting down.
TGCCTGTCTTGCTATAGGGCTAGACTGTGACTTGGCCTGTGCCTGGGCAAACCAATAAGAGTCCCCTTGTGCCCACACCTGGGGCCTGGGAACATCACCGGGGCTACCTGCCTACTTAGTCTCTCCCCAGAGCAGGGGGGCGAGGAATGAGTGAAGCATTAGCTTCATCCCTGTACTTTTGGGCCAGATTAGCTGACGCAGCACCGTGGGCAGCAGGTAATTACTGCTGGGAAAGACACCCACACAGTAAATTACTACCCCCTGGGAGCAAAAGGGAAGCAGGGAGGTATGACTCAGGGGTGTGTCTGTCACAGCACCACCTAGGTGGAGCAGTCTATCCACCATCCCTTGCTCTGGGCAGCTCTCTAAAGTCACAATCTAGCTCTTCATTAATATTAATTGAATATTGAGATGATGGCAGCATCTAGGCAGTTAAAAAGGTTTCTCCCTACCAAGGCTGACTTATGCACTTACCTTTGGGTTTATCATCTCACCGCATGCTCACTTTTCTGGAAATACCAGCAGGCTCTCAGTTTGTGGGATGAGTGTCAGAGTTGCTTTGCAGAGTCACCCATACTACTCAGGACACATTGTTCTTATACCATAAAATGTGTATTATTGATCAATACTCTGGTGTATTAGAAATACCCATGATAGATCCATTGTTCAATAATTATAAACTCACTCATCCAGTGTGGTGGACACTGTGCAATTATATAGGTGACAAAGGTAAAACCGACACCCCGGGCCATTCCCCCATCTATTGCTATTAGATGTCCTATGTGACATCCCAGATGAAAGGGTCTCACCCATCCTAGACGTGAGGACCATTGGTTTGGCTGGTGAGAACCTGATGAGCTTTGCTGCTCTTTCAAACGTGTAGTTTGCGCTCCATCAGAGTCAGGAGCTAACACCACCCAATACACATCACTTAAAAGCTGGCACAGCCCAGGAAGAGAACAGCATAGTTCCATGATCTGGCATCTGAAAACATTTTAAAATTAAAAGGAAAAAATACAACCTCTGCTCTTGTTGATGTGAAATGCAGCCCAGCCGTCGCTCATTTAGCAGCCCTCAGTCAAGCAGCATGAAAGGTATATCCTGCCAGGAGCGTGACATGTTCTGTTTGGAGGCACCGCATTCGTGACGGACAAGAGCGCAGGGCCCAGGCAGTTTGACCTCATGGTAATGAGGTGGAAAGGAGTGCTACGCAAGCAGCATTCTACATGAGCGCTTAGCACGCTGTGGGAAGTGGAAGGAAATACGTCCTGGCAAGCCCTCATTTAGTGTCATGTACTTTCTGCAGTTCCTTTCCCGGCATTGTTAATTACCAAGATATTTGCATCTAAAGGGAAGCCACGTCTTTTACAGCCAGATGGCCCCTTCTGCATGATTCACTGAGGGATGCCATAGTGTTGCTTCCATGCCAGTGTGCAGAAAGGGTTTTAAAGCTAATTCAGGCATCACTGGGTCCAACATGGCACCTGAAGCACCCTGATAACGCAAACCCTCAACAGAAAATCCATCACTGGCTTTTAACTATCAAATGTGGAGGCACAGAAAGGGGCCTTCATTTGAATGTAGGCGCAGGCTGTCTAGTGGGAAAAATATAGTGCATGACTTCAAAGGAGCTTCATCGCTTTAATAGGCGGGAGAGAAAGGCAAATGACTCCCAAATCATTTTGCCAATTTCCAGTGCTATTAAATATAATCATCTCTGCTCCCTTTAATCTTTGCTTCCCTTCTGGGACCTGGCAACAAAGGAAGTGCAGTAATGAGACGCAAAAGCAAGATGTAATTGCAGCAGAGAATGTAACCTCCCAAACACACTGTTGAACTGCAATAGACTCCACTTTTTATGGCAGAGGGGGCGGCATAAGAGGCAGGGAACTCAAGGATGCCCATGGCCCAAATGCAAGAGAGGGGAAGAGCCGGTCCACTAGTGGCCAAGTTTGAAAACCTTTATCCACCCAGGATAGTACTTTCCTGTTGGAATAATCCCATTTAAATCAATGGCATTTGACCTAGCCCTGCCCACACAATGTGTGGATTAAGAATCAAGAACAATAAGAAATCAACATGGCAGACATGAAGTGGATTAAAACCAGGCTGACTGGGGACTCAGCATCAAGTAGGCATAGTACCAGGCTGGTCTGATAATCCCACTGAAAGCAATGGAGCTAGCTGTGGAATAAGGACCTGCTCAAGGAGAGCACAGTCTGAGGGCCTCACTTCATAGCAAGGTTCCATTTATAAATAGTTTATAAGGGGTTAATACACGAGTAACATATTTTAATAGATAGTTAGTCAATTATTATAGAGTCCAATCAGTTGCTTATTAGTATGTCTTATAACCTTTTCTTGCACCTAATGATTTTCTTATAACCCTTCTTATGGCTATAGCATGCTCTGAACGTCTATTAACCCTTTATGGGCGTGTTACAGCCATGTATAGGAGAGTTATAAGTAAATCAGTAGGTGTTAGAAAAAGTTATAAACCATAGTAACAAGCACTTTGTACATAAGTTTGTAAATCACTGCACACTCACCTATTACCCAAATGCGCCACATCTGCAGTGGAACATCACAGCCGTTTAACAGCATGTGGCTGAGCTAGGCAGAAAGGCATGGATTTTTGTTCTGTTTGTACAGTGCCTAGCACAGTAGGGTCCTGATTAGAGCTGGTCAGACGTTCTCTGACGGAACGTTTTCCATCAGCCATCTCCAGTCAGTTGACATCTAAATGTTCCATGAAGACCATTCAGTTCTGACAAGGTCTGACATAAATCAAGCAGGGTTCCTGTAGACACCAGGCTTGCTTTCTGCCATCTCACCCACCAGCTCCTCCAAAGCTCACCAGGTGGGCTAACGGGGCACCAGGAAGCACAAGCAGAGCTGGGTTCCAGCTCAGCCTGGCCTCTTAGGGCTTCCAGGGTCCAGGCCAGCCAGCCAGCCAGATAACAACTAAGATCCCTACTCTGATGGTTTCACAAACTGCGGCCCCAAGCCTGCCGAAAGGTCTGCATGAGGTCTATGTCCAGTGACTAGAGGTGCCGAAAAGATTTTCAATTCCCAGATTTTGACAAGCTTTTTCGTGATTATTTTTCACTGTTTTCCACCTAGCTCTGTTGGTAAAACACAGTTACCTTTTTCCATAACTGATGTTCTTCCGGGAACATACAGGCCCAGCGTTTTAAGGGTTGTGCAGGAGTCCTTTAGGCCATGGAGCTTATTGTCCATCTGTTCTGCGAGCTGGGTTTGCCCATTGAAGGGAAGGTCTTGCATCGACTGCTGAGCCTCCATGAACAAGCCAGAGAGGAGCAGTCAGGATGCCCGGCGCATGGCAACGTCCGAGCCCATTGCTCAGGTGGCAGTGTCAGTCGCATCCAATGCTGCCTGGAGCATCACCCTGGCTGAAGTCGAGCCCTTCTCCTTAACAGCCTGGAATTTCTTCCTAGAAGCCTCAGGAAGGGAGCCCTCAAAGTTGGCCATGGCTTGCCCCATGTTAAAATCATAGCGCCCCAGGAGGGCCTGATGGTTGGCCACCCTCAACTGGAGGGTGGAGGATGAATAAACCTTAAGCCTGAACAAGTGTAGTCTCTTAGAGTCTTTGTTCTTAGGGGTAAGCCCCAGGCTGACCTTGTCGCTCCCTGTGATTAACCGCTTCTACTTCTAGGGAGTTGGGAGCAGGGTGGGTGTACAGGTACTCATGGCCTTTGGATGGCCCAAATTACTTGCGCTCCACCCTCTTGGAGATGGGTGGCAGGGAGGAGGGAATTTGCCACAGGGCATTATTGACTCCATCATGAAGGGGCAGAGCCACCGTGCCCTGTGCTGTCTAGCAGACGACAATGAAAAGAGAGTCCAAAGGCTCCTCTAGCTCCTCTGCCTGGGGACACAGGTTGGCTGCAACCCTCTTCAATAGTCACTTTAGAATCATCCGGAGGAACTGGGGGAGGGGGCCTCGTTATAGCCTCGTCTGGCGATAATGAGAAAGATGCCGGTGCCATAGGGTCCTCCACAACCATTGGCGGCCCAGTGGCTTGTTCCCCTGCTCTCTCTTGGACCTGCGGGGTCCTTGTGCCCAAGGCTTTGTGCACCACAGGAGGATGGGAGAGAGAGGCAGCTGGTCTCTCCAAGGCTCCAGACACCGAGTGGATGGCCTGGGAGGGCTGGGTGAACCCCCCTGCATTCCAGGGCAGGTTTCGGTGCTGACAGTGTAGCCACTACTGCTGGTACCAGAGCTTGTCCCACCATTAGGGAACCTCGCTCCGAACCAGGGCTAGACAGAGCAGAACAGTGGTGGTCCCAATGGGTGACAGTAACTCCGCCTGGAGTCCGATTTGGAGCAGACTCTTAGGGACCAGTGGCACTCAACATATCCGCGGTGGCTTGGAGCTGGCAATCTGTGTCTCATACATGATGAGTGATACCAGGATGAGGAGCGGGACCAGTAGTTGGAATGGGCCTGGTGCTGGGAAGCGCCCGCATGCAGTGATGCCCTCCTAGTGGATTGGCGATGGCCCAAGAACTGCCAATGTCAATTCCTTGATGGGTCCCTGGAGCGGTACTGCGGTCTTGGAAATACCAAGTGCTGAGACCAGTACTCCTGCTGGGGCCGCATGCCTCCAGTGGTCTGCGCCCAGTGGCCAGCAAGCTGCGCCTCGAGCCTCTCTGCCAGTATTCAAGGTCCGGAGACTAAATGGGGCTGTGCTGTGTCTGCCTTTTGTGTTCAGAGGCATGGTGGCTATGGGAGGGTGAGCGCTGGTGAAGTGTTACGTGGATTGGGGATTTCCTCCATCTTCCAGCTGCAATGGTAGGACACTAAACATTAAAGATAAGTACACAAGCTACTCGAGTAATTTACTGGAAAAGGATAATCTAATTAACGGAGACCTCACTGCAAAATCCAAGGACATCAGAAGGTCATCCTGCCATCACACAACTTAATCACTGATTGAATGAGTTAAGAACTAGAGGGAAAGTTAACAGAATTAAAGCACTTAAAAGTGAAAGTTAATTACGGAGTGTTTGCAAACTTCTCAAGCTACTGCTTCTGCTTGCCTGTGGACAGATGAATTTGCTTCTCCAGCTGAGTTACTGAGCTACTGAACTAGTCCCTATTTCAGTGCTTGTCTATATGGAGACATGCAGGAAAATTAATCCAAATCAACTAAAGACATGGATTTAAAGTGGATTCGTTAAACTGCATTAAAACCCTGTATGGATGGACTGATTTAGAATTTAAATCTCTAAATTTGGTTAAAATAAACTTAATTAAGACCACTTTAATTCTGAATGAGACCATCCACACTGGTTTTGTGCAGTTTAACTAATCCACTTTACAAATTCACACTATTAGTTAATTTGGATTAATTTCCCTGTGTAGACAAGGCCGAACACAGTACAAGCAGGCACAGCTCCAGCTCTCCCAGAACCACTGCTAGAAAGGGATGCATAAAACTCCATTGCCAAAGGCTGTTCTAGGGGAGTAGAAGGAAAGTGTTCGGAACCATTCCAAGCAAGTGACTCGGTCACAGCATTGCTACTCTGGTCAGGGACATTGGTGCAGATCTCACTAGCTTTCACTTTCCCTCTGGATCCAGGAAATCCCCCAGGCTGGCTTCTCCTTCTCCTTTCCTTTCTACCTCCTAATCCCATTCTCTTTTTTCCACTGTGGGAATCCTTCGAAAACACAACATTCCCTCGGGGAAGCCAGGTCTGAGTCTCTAGCAGCAATCCCCCACTTTCCCCACCTTTCTAGCTATGGTAAATGTCTGTCCCAAATCTGGACTTTAGCGTCCAAAATCTGGGTGCTTACTATGATTCCCCCCAAGCTTGTTCCCGCCCTGGGACAATAGGAAAGTAAACCACAGAGCATGAGCTCCCCTCTCCCTAGCCTGTCACACAGAGGTAGACAGAGCTCCGGGCACAGAAATTCCTCTCCCCTTTGCCTCACTAGGAAAAGAAACTCACAGTTTTAAAAAGAATAACTTATAATAAAAAGGAAAACTAAACAGGAAGTGCTATAGAGAAAAATAAGCATAGACTCTGATTTAAAGGATACCGCAATTTAAACGCAGTCCAGCTGCGCAGATCCACACACAATGAATTAAAACCAAAGTACATAACAGCCTATTAACTTTGTTCCTTTGTACTACACTTGATAGTATATATTCGAAAGAAGATGGAGTTAGAAGAAAAGCTTGTTTACTCACAGCCGAGGAAAACAAAAAGACCCCGAGTTTCCAGTTCCCTCCCAGACTTTAAAAAAAAATCCAGGTCTCTGATTGGTCCTCTGGTCAGGTGTTTGGTTCCCCCTTTGTTCACCCTTACAGGTAAAAGAAAATTAACCCTTACCTATCTACTTATGACACTAGCCTAATGTGTTTTATTGATTTAATCTAGTAATTTTATCTATCAAATTTATTGATCTCATAGATTAGCTATTATATGTGCACATGTCAACCACAACCTAGCCATTATGTTTACTCTTTTTAAACAAAAACTGCCCCTCCTCCCTGGAGAGGAAAGAAACAAAGAGGGAGAAACTTATCATGCTCTCTCAGTAGTTCCTTTCCTTATTCACAGAGGGGATTCTTCTACCCAGGTTCCCAGATGTACAAATAACTAATGGCTTTATCCCAGCTCCCTGCGCTGGTCAGACTCCTCGGATGGTTTCAGTATTTCAACAAACAGCAGGCATCAAGGCTAATTCCCCACTCTGGTACTTCAAGTGCAGAACGTGGGGACCTGCAAAGATTCTAAAAATTTATACTGTGCCACTCCAGGGTTGTATTAAACTCCCAAGGTTGCAGCTTTTCTCTGACCTTGGATTGGTAGATGCTGCCACCACCCAAGTGCAGAACCCCTTTGAGAGCCCAGAAAGGTGCACTTGGAAATTCCTTCGTGGGGGGTACCCTCAAGCTCTGTCACCCCAGGGAAGAGCTAAGAAAAAAAAAGGAAATCAGCTGTTTCCACCAGCTAATTAAACAACATATGCACAAACCTCTTACGACACAAAAATCCAATTCTGTTCTTAAAAAAGGTAAATTTTATTAATTAAAAAAAAAAGAAAGAAAATACATCTGGGAACTCAGGCTATTGCTAGATTTTAAAAGAGCAACTACAAGGATTAATCACCAAGAATAGCTTTCTTGAGGTCCAACTTAAAGGTACATGCAAAACAAAAGCACCTGGGGTTAGCATAGAGGAATCTAGACATTTCCTGATCTACTTACATATCTGGGGTTTTAAATGAGTAGTTTCTAGGTATGATACTGAAGATTTTTTTCATACCCATCCCAAGCTTCTTACAGCAGAACTGCTGCGCTGTCTGCCTCTCCCCAGGAGAACAACAGACAGACAGACAAACAAAAGGGGAGTCTTTTTTCAGTTTTAAAAAGTTCTAACCTTCCCATTAGCTCTTTTGGCCAGGTGCCGCTTCATTTCCTTTTACCTATGCATCACAGTGAGACTTTTTAACCCTTTACAGGTAGAGCAATTAGAGAACAGCTACCAAGAAGGATTTTATAGCTACTGTCTGGCTGGGTGTCCATAAAAGAGTCCTACCCGCCCCCACCTTCATTTATCACAACAGGCTGGCTGAGAAAATGTTGCAGCAACACTACATCCAGTCACCCAGTCCTGGGCTAGCATGAGGTGGGAATGTCACCCTTTGGAGCATCTAGTATTATGTTCTAGGGCAACCCATTTGGCTGATGCAGAGAGCACTATTGATGGGCCATGGCTACAGATGCCACTCATTCTTCAAAAGGAAGGAAGGGTTTTTCTGTACTCAGCATCTGGTTTATCGTCCAGTCAAGCGTGTTTGGGTCTCAGCACTCCATTGATTGTTCCTTTTTAAGATCAAGTGATCTTATAAATAATAGACTAAAGAAAAAACAGACAATATACAGGTCAATCTCTCCCCCACAAAACATTAAACAGGATCTTAAAAAAGGCTTGTGGGAGGAGGAGGGAGGGGAGAAGAAATCTATCTTTAAGCAAAAGATCAAATGGCATTAAAGCTATTCCTGTAACCGGCTGCTTTAATCAGCTCAACCGTGTTTTGGTACAACAATATTTGAACAGGACACCTTTGGGATCTTTTGTTCCTGAATTCTCTGTATTTCACTGCTGCATTCCTCACACTTCTACATGAAGTTGCAGCAAGTTCACTGGGGTTTAATCCCAGTTTCCCATTAAAGGCGAACACCTCTTACAAACACTAAATATCACAATTCCACTGACTGCAATTGTAACATTCTCAGCTCCTCTAGCCTCCTGGCAACCATTCCGCTGGACATCATCTCCCTTGGTCCTTGCATCTGAACCTCTCTTGCCAGCTTTCTCTATCGACTTATCCCCTTGATGCAGGGATTTTGTTTTGGAGGATCACATTCAGCCTGTGCCCTGCCCAGCATTGAGTGTAACAGGTAAGACACCTTGTCATCAGCACTCAGCGAGCTGGAAGCAGCCTGGACCAGGAATCCAGATTTTCTTTCAGTATGGAGAGGCAGTGTGGTTTAGTGGACAGGACTGATGGGAAGCCAGAAGACCAATGACAATGACCTGCTAGGTGACCTTGAACAGGTCACTTCCCTTCTCTGTGCCTGTTTTTCCCTCACCTTCAGTCCGCTTACACAGTAAGCATTTTGGGGCAGGTACGGTGTTACTGTGTCCATGTATAGCACCTAGCACAGCAGGGCTGGGATCTCAAATGGGGCATCTGACTGCCTGGCAAACAAAACAATTATGGCTTTTTACAGTGGCACTGCAGAACTGAGGGGGGTGTTAGGTCTAGGCAGAGACACCAATACAATATCTTGCTATTCCAAAATCCTCCGTAAGCAGGACGGCCTTCTAGGGCCTGAACTCAAGACCAGACGTTTTCATGACCAGCTGCTGCAACTGCATTTAAACCCAAGCAGTGTCCCAGGATGAGGATCCCTTCCCAAAGTGACCCAGTACAGCAACTGAACAAGCCACACAGGGAACAGCTAGCTACTCTCCCATGGCAGAAGAGCAGTGTTGTGTCTATGAATTGTGTCCTTTCCTCTTCACCCTCACGTGAATGTTGCCCTGCCCCTGAGAAGGCATTGAAAGGTGGGGCAAAGGGACACATCTCCCTCTTTAATTCAGAACATGATGACAGGAGCTGAAGACCAGATCAAATGGCCAGAATGTTACAGAGGGGAGGGAAGATACTATTTAGGCTCTACAAGTGGCTCCTTGCCCCACCCCCACACCAACCTCTCTGGGAATCCCAAAGGGTCAGAGGGTGGGAGAGGGCTGGAGAATCCATGGTTAGGCGGAGAGGGGAATGCGACCAAGGAGGAACCCCTGGATGCTGCATCACCTGCCCGCAGGCCCACTGGGACTTACCTGTAGGAGCTGGCTCCTAGCTTGTCAGCGGTCAGTCCCGACAATTCCTGTGTTCCAATGCCCTTGGGGAGGAACTTTTCAGGCTCTGGTGAGGAGATGGGTAAGCAAGGCTCCAGAAGGAAGCTGTGCTGCTGGTGGAAATGAGTAGAGATAGCTTGGAGTGGCTGGACATCTATATGAGCACATCAGTTCTCTGTGGACTTCAGGACATATACAAAGGTCAAGGAATAAAACCCCTGGATAAAGCACAGAAAGGCAACTCCTCTTCCTCAAACCAACCTCTCGGGATCTAGGAAGCTCACAACTTCCCCAAGACTCTTTAGTTGATCTGGCTTTAGGCAGAGATCATACTCACTAGCATTGATCCATGGGAGAAAGCTACCAGTTTCACCAGCTACCTAACAAATGGATCAGTGACAGGCCAGTTCAAAAGTCACTGGCATGATTTAATCCTTTGACTCTATCCTGGGATTCACAACAGAACCCAATGGCAATAATGAGATTCTTACACTGCCAACACTTGGCCCCAGTGATCTCCCAAAGCTCTCCGTTGAGTCAGCTGTTTACAGCAGAATAACAGCTTGGATCAGTTGGTGTCCTCCACCTTCTGTCCCTAACTCCTGGAAAGTGTCCATATTTAATGAGATGTGGACATTTACTACAGCCTTTACCAAACATTTTTTTTTTAAATCTAGCAACAAATACCAACAGCTGAAGTAACAAAACTCTTTCTCCAGGGCAAAGAACAGAGTCTCTTGAACCAAGCCCAACCTTGTGGCAAGATTGTACAGCACAACCTTGGATCTTGAGGGGTGAGGAAGGAATTCAAGAGTGAAAGCCAGCTTGATGTCTCTGCAGTTAGCATGTGGCACCTGGCTACACTGATAATGCACTACACAAGTTAACACAGGCAACACCTTGTCCTATTACTGCCTCACCTACATACAGTGGATGACTTCACAGAAAGGTGGGAAGCAGTGACCTTGTCCTCTAACCGGGGTTCCATGGGGATCCTATTCACTGAATGTACAAAGTGAAGTGGTGAGACCACTCAGATTTCCAGAGACCCTTTTCGCTTGCTGTTTCAGCAGAGTGATAGAATTTCCCCCTCCATTAAGAATAAAAATATGGCATCAGGAAAGTCATGCTCCATGGCAAATTGCAGGAGCGTGCATCAAGGCCCATTTTTAGCTTTCCAGTAAAGGCTATGTGAGTGTGACAATGGAAACTTTCCTGAGTGCAGCAGACTAAGTGTTTTCATAGGCCCACGCTGGGGGAAGTCTGAATGGAACAGCTCCCAGACAGCTGTTAAGAAAATACTCACTGAGGGAGTGTAGAAGGGAAGTGAAGCAATGCTAAACCTCATCCAGGCAGCTATTCTGCAACTTCTGGAATTAACCCTTCCAGCAGGCAAACCAGCACTATTACCAAAAGATGCTGCTCCTCCTCCACTTTGCTGAAGGCTTGCAAAATGATTTAGACCCGGTGCTTATTTGCCATTTTCAGAAACACACACTGATGTGGCCTGCTAACAGTTTAGCCATACCAAGAGTCACTGTGCTCTTCACTGAAGCTGCATTAACAATGTGGAAGTGAATTATTGGCTGTGTGAAAAATGCCCGCAAGGAGTAGAAAAGGCAAAGGGGCACAGAAGCGATAGGATTCTGGCCACTACTCACCATGGTAGTTTAGCCTGGTTGTTTTTGTGACGATGCAGGATCCATGGGATTCCCAGCATGCACTACACTACTGGAGAAGAGGATGTTTATGTCCTAAGTGATGTACAGAGTTTGGAGTGCTGCTAGGGAAAGGCCCTATCATTTAGTGTACATCCAGAGTACAACTGTCTCCAAAACATTCCAGTCTGAAAAATCCTAAGTGACAGGAGCCAGTCATTCAAGCCAAGGTAAAGTGAATGCCAGAGAGGTAGGAAATTTGTAACTACACACTGATGGCTTAATTTTCTGCAGTTAGAAAGATGAACCAAAGTAAGCTAAAAATCTACTTGAACACAATATTGGTTCTCTCCCCCTTTAACAAACATACTGTATTTAGATCTATCATTTGCTCTTTTGTAGAGCTCAAAGCACATTACAAAAGTTGTGTGTCATTATCTCTATTTTAGAGACTGGGAAACTGAGTCACAGAGATAATGAGATTCCCTCATGATGACCGTTTCATTTCAGAGCTGGAAACGGAACCCAGACCTCATGGCTCACAGTCCAGCATGCTATAGACAGCACCAACCTGGCTCCATGCGAGACAGCTGTTGGTTGGGTTCTGGTTTTTCCCCAACACCTGGATTCATGTGAGCCATCCATGTTCTTCACTTCAAATCAGTGCTGTGTGGAATAAAGGTAACAGAATAAATCATCCTGTTGGAAAGGCACTTGGCACAGGGTGACCTTTTCTAAAACTTGGGAGAAAAATTGCACCTCTGCCTTCTTAGCACCACAAAGAGGCTAATTTAAGTTGCTTAGGCTTTGAAAAGCAGTTTAATTTTAATGCAGATGTAACTTTTGTTTTTCACTATTAAAAGACCAAGAAAATGTGTGATTTGTACCGCCAGATTGGTAAGGACAAGCACAGGTTCTCCACAGTGCTGAGTTTAATCTTATTTTTTAGTTAACTGACCGATGTCTGGTTATGATACTACAGCTAGAGGTAATTTCTGTTGGGCACCCAGCCTCTAACCCAGAACAATCAGCATCATAGTGCTCTGTGCTTTTACCTACTTAGTTATGAGCTAAACTGTGGAATTGGCTTTCCAATTCCAGGTCCCAGACAGGAAGGAAAGTGGGCAGTGCTTGAAGATTCTTGCGTTTTCACAGATCATGCTTATGTTTAACATGCTCCATACCCAGAACTGCCAAAAATCCATTTGCTGCAGCCTTTAGGCATATATAGCTCCTCTAGGGACCAATCTCGGCACAAAGAACTGTTGCTAAAAGTTTAATGAGGTCATACGTCTGGCAAACTTAATGCCAACAAATTAAACTACTTTTTTAAGAACTTGGCTTAGGGTTTGCCTTGGAGATCCAAACCAAAATCCTTAACCCCTAGTTGTCCTCCCAGGAGTCACCCAGAGCAATATCAGCAAAACCGAGCCCTTTTCAGACTGTATAGATGTACATTTTGGAATAAAATTACAATCCATTCCCTCCCTCATTCATCTATTCAATTGCTTCCTGAAATAGTAGTTTTGCAAAAGGGTCATTGCAGATTGTCCAGTGCCATGAAAATGAGAAATTTAAAAGTGAGGGGAGATTTAAATCATTCAGGGGGAGGGGGGAGTATTTTGTTCTAGGTTCTGTTAAGATACTTTGTCAGTCTTTCTGAGATCACAGAAACCTGGAGCTACATTAGTAACATGAAATGTGGGATTTCCAAAACCGCCTAAGTGAATTAAGAGGGCAATTCTCATTGAAGATCCATGGCACTTGTGTTCCTAACTTGAGAATACAATCTCTAATGCTCAGGACAATAAGCAGAAATGTATTGATCCCACCTACCTATATACACACACAAGTATCTTTGAAATTAGTTCACCTTAAAAATTAAAAGGAAAAAGGATCTACATTGAATGTTACACCCAAATTGCTTTTATTGAAAGCATCCATCAAAAATACTATACAAAATGCTTACATCTCCAAGATGCTAATATATTTACACTATTAAGAGCAATACAAAGCATTGTTTGATAAAGTTTTAGATGAAAAGCACTTAAGAGAATCAAGAAACTGGAAAAAATTGAAATTTAACTTAACTAATGAGTGTTCCAAGACATTTCAATTCAATTGACAAGATTCAATTACAAGTTCTCATTCCATGAAACCACATTTAATTTTAATCATTTCTGCCAGTCAAATTAGATCAGTTTAGGGATAGCCCTCCTCCTTTAAAAGCAGATTTTCTTTTTTTTTTTTTAATTTTTCTTTCTTTCTCCATCAATGAAAATGATGTAATGAGTTCAAAACAGAAGGCCAATGAAAGTTTCTAGAAAGAGCATTAAAAAAATGGCTGTTAGGGGAAAAAATATCACTGTATCGATTCCAGTAGATGAATCTAAGTGAAAATAATGATTTCTCAGATTCACAGCTTGGAAATGGAAAAAATAAGCATTCTTAGTCTGTGGTTATGCAGAAAGATTCAAATTCATCAACCAAAGATGCTTGGAAACAAAACAAAACCACTGGCTGCTTGCAAACCAAAAGGAGTGAAATCTATTATGTGGCTCCAGCTAGAAGGAGTTGGAGATGTGGGAAGCACTTGCATAGAAGGAGATAAGGAACTTTCTGGTGCTGGGAGAGACAATGAAAAGAGTTTTATCCTGGTGGAAATAAGCATCTCTCAGTCAGATTTAACAAGGTTTCAATAGAATTCAGGGGGACACAGCCTTCTGCAGAAACAGGTGCAAGAAAAGGGCTAGTTTTGCATAGCCCTGTATGAAGACAGACATGCCAGCAAGGCCTCAGGCAAACTTCCATATTGCCCAGAGGATTTGGAAGCTATGTGAAAGAGGAATGAGGCCAGGAGTCAGTGCAACTGAAAGGGTCAGAAATGCAGTAGCTAGGAGGATTTCAGCAACCAGGTGATGCTGGGGCTTCTACAGCCGATTTCTCAAGGTGGGTAGGTAGTAATGACACAGCAAGTAGTTACGTCGGGGGAGGTCATGGGTGAATGCTGGGAGGAGTATTAGCAAAGGTTCCTGTGCAGTCACATACTAGACATAGAGCCCTGACCGTAGAGTCTATGGGGGAAAAATATCAACGTGAACTGAAGTACCATTCTAGCTATAAAATATCAAGATAAAATTGATTTGAGACAGTCAGAAAAAGTAAAAGGCTGCACTAACACGTCTGCTATTTATCCTCCTCCCCACAACTCCCTTAAAAAAAATGAATCAAGATTTAAGGAGAATGTTCCTTGGGACCATATTGTTTCTTACTAGCTGGTGCATCTCATCTCCCCTTAGGCCCTGCTATTTTCATTCTCTATACACTGCATAAGAGATGAGTAGATCCCACATACTACTATATCCTTTGTGCAAAGGACATTCAGATTCGCTCTTCATCAAATTCCCTAGGAGCCATTTGGGACTTGGATGATGCAGAACCTTCTAGAAGCATGAGTCACATTCTCTGCTTGATGCTTGCTAGTTTTAGAATAGAGGTACACGTCCACCATTTGGGCATTCTCTGCCTGTGCGCAACCCCCCCAGCACGCACGTAGACACCTCAACTATAGATTAGCAAATATGGTACAGCACTTTCCAGATGCTTCACATTCCCCAGATGCTCAGATTAACTAGTTTAACTTAGCAGCAGCTCCAAGAAATTAGGCTCTTCCCTTACCCTATACTCCACGTACACTTGTGCTCTCAACAGAGCTGGCACTAGGCATAAGCAGACTTCGGGTTTGTACACACTAGTGCTTACTTTGGTATAATTTATGTCACTCGGGTGTGAATAAGCCACATCCCTGAGTGACCTAAGCTACTGCTGCTCAGGGTGGTGGAGTAATGATGTCGGTAGGAGAGCTCTCCCCCGTCGGCATACAGCATCTGCTCTAGCAGCACTACCGCGGCGCAGCTACAGGCGTACAGCTGTGCTGCTGGAGCGATTCTAGCACAGACTAATGCTAAGTAATTGCTTAGGGTCCCAAGCAACTCATAGGGGCCCCCTATTCGCATTTTATTATGTATTGCGGGGACAAAAAATATTCCTGCTTAGGGCCCCCCATGGGCTAGCACCGCCTCTACTCAAAGGGGATTTAACTCAAAGGATCACAAGTTGTTAGCTGTGTTCAGTGAAATAAGAGAATTTTATTCTTACAGTAACAAAAAAAGTGTATTTACAGATGCCATTGGCTGTACATTTTATTTTAATAAAATAAGTGATTCCATCTGTTAAAAATGATTCACCCGAAGTATTAGAAACACACAAACAAACCCCCAAGCCTCCAGACAACTCCGGCTTTGTCAGCCCCTCATGGAATCAATTCCCTTTACTGTGCATGAGCTTCTGCTGATTCTCAAGACACTCCTTCAGCTTGTCTTCAGTCAGTGTCAGTCTCTGCTCCAGAATGGAAACAGTCTGCAAAGGGAAATAATAAAATAAAGAGTGCTGCTGAGTGATATATGAAGATAAGCCACATGCTGTATGTTTACTGCTTAGCACAGCTGCTAAATATAATGTATCACAAGCTATTCTCCGCAATCAGAATTTCCAAAGAGGCTTCAAGCTCAGCAACTTCTATTGAGGATAATGGGAGCTGCCGAGCTCAGCTGAAAATCTGGCCCTAGTTATGGGTGCTGAGCACTTTCAAAGCGTGGGCCCAGATTTCCTCTTCACTCCCTCCCTCCTTTTGGTGGAGTGTTGTCTCCTTTGACATATAGGCCAAATACCAGAGAGCTCATGTAATAGGTGTACACTTTAAACCCCTGACATACAGGTGTTTTGAGTAGTTATTCCCTTTTTTGGCCTGTTGTCTTTGATTTCATGTCTTAGTTCCAATTCTTTTCTCCTTTCCTGATTGCTGTGTCAGTTAGCTTAGAGGTGGGCTGCTGATTTATGACAAACAAACAGACCAGAAACTAAATGATAAGCAAAAAATCTAACAAGTCTAGAGTAGGCACAATTGCAAAAACAATGGTAAATATTTTTAGATATGCTCTGTGACATTACACTCCATATTCTTTATGAAATATGCTTCTGATATGGATATGACATAACTGATATACTTTATGTAAGATATCACTGGAAAGGTTATAATTTACTGAATGTGATTATCCAATCTGTATGCCTGCATCATTTCTGTATCTGAAGTTAGGAATATTGACTATCTGTGGCCTGGTCTACACTATGCGTTTAAACCGATTTTAGCAGCGTTAAACCGATTTAACGCTGTACCCGTCCATACTACAAGGCCCTTTATATCGATATAAAGGGCTCTTTAAATCGGTTTCTGTACTCCTCCCCAACGAGAGGAGTAGCGCTAAAATCGGTATTACCATATCGGATTAGGGTTAGTGTGGCCACAAAATCAACGTATTGTCTCCGGCAGTATCCCGAATGCACCACTGTGACCACTCTGGACAGCAATTTGAACTCAGATCAGTGGCCAGGTAAACAGGAAAAGCCCGCGACTTTTGATTTCATTTCTGTTTGCCCGGTGAGCTCTAATCAACACGGGTGGCGATGCAGTCCCAAATCCAAAAAGAGCTCCAGCATGGACCGTACGGAGATAACTGGATCTGAACCCTTTATGGGGAGAACAATCTATTCTATCAGACTCCATTACAGAAGACGAAATCAGAGGTTTGAAAAAATTCATGCTACACAGTGCTGCATGATAATGTAACGGTAAGCCAAAATTCAAAGGGACGCCATGGAGGAGTGAGGGTACT
This sequence comes from Chelonoidis abingdonii, assembly GCF_003597395.2. Classification (NCBI taxonomy): domain Eukaryota; kingdom Metazoa; phylum Chordata; order Testudines; family Testudinidae; genus Chelonoidis; species Chelonoidis abingdonii. Next base: position 24,383,625 of record NC_133784.1, on the reverse strand, counting down.
GAGGAATCAGCTATCAATAGTTCCAAAAGTCTCCGCAAAATATTTACATTCTTGGCTGAGTCCCAATGCATCAACACTGTAGTGTTGTTTTCAAATAATTTCAATGTGATGGCGTAGTTCAGGTAAATAGTTTGAATTTACTCCCCTCCCCAGTGAAAGAAAAGGGAAAGAAACGTTTCTTGACTTCTTTCAATGTCACCCTATGTGTACTGAATGCTGCTGGTAGACGCGATGCTGCGGCAGTAAAGCAGTATCCGCTCTCTCCTGGTGGAGATGTGCAGTAGACTGCTACGTCCTTGTCATCAGCCCATGAGTGCTCTGGCTGCCTAGGTGAGCTGGCGAGCACTGGGTAAAAATGGAATGATTCCTGGTCATTCCAGTAGATGGTACAGAACGCTGGTAACCGTTCTATATAGCAATGGGGCTGAGCTCATCAGCCCTCCCTTCTGTTAAAGAAAAGATTCTGTACTGCTGACTATCATAGCAACGGGAGGCTGCCTCCCCTCATTTTATCTCACTACAACACGTTTCTTATTCCTGCATTCTTTATAATTCATGACACAATGGTGGGCAGGACACTGCATGGTAGCCAGGAAGTTGGGGAGGAGGGAAGAATGATGGTTGTTGCAGGGCACCCCATGTAATGACATGCAGCTCATCATTTCGCGGATTCTGACAGGCGCAGCTGTGCTCTTGATAACTGGTTCTCTGTACACTTGCTATATTTAGGCAGGACTATTTTAGACCATAAAGGAGCGATTGACTCAGGATCATTCCAGTTTGCCTTTGCGTCCTGCGACCTCAGCAGGACACCCATATAGCAGCAAACAGTACAGAGGACAGATACATCATCTTACTGCCAATTTATAGGAGCAGACGGTACAGACGATTGAACATCTCTGCTATCATGCAAAAGCAATGACTCTGCTGTTAGCGCTGCAGTACACTCGTTAACGGCTCCAGTACAATACTGTTGACAGTAAAAAAAGCTGAATGGGCTCCATGGTTGCTTCGTGTTGGCGTCTGCCAGGGCAATCCAGGGAAAAGGGCGAAATGATTGTCTGCATTATTTTCGGAGAAGAATGACTGACGACATTTACCCAGAACACAGCGACAATGATTTTTGCCCATCAGGCATGGCATATCAAACCCAATTCCAATGGCAGGTGAACGCGAACTATGGGATAGCTACGGAACAGCTACCCACACAGTGGAACGCTCCGGAAATCAACGCTAGCCTCGGACCATGGACGCATACTGCCAAATTAATGTGCTTAGTGTGGCCGCGTGCACTCGACTTTATACAATCTGTTTTACAAAACCGGTTTATGTAAAATCGGAATAATCCCGTAGTGTAGACGAACCCTGTATTTCAAATGTGTTACTTTGAGTGTCACCCCCAACTAGCCCTTCAGGTATAACAATGGAAAAGCCACACAGAACTAATGGGCCGTTAGCAAAGACAATGGTCTGTGAAAGGACTTAGTCTTCCTGTGGACACTCCAGACAGCCTTGGAGTACTGGCTGCCACAGCCCTGCAGAGACATGGGTCTGGGCCACCTGGTACTGGATCCACCCCTTGGAATGCTAGTGTTCTTCCACTGGGAGACAAAGGGTTCCCACCATACACAATAGCTATATACGGCAGGGGAGTGACATCATCATGGTCCTCCTCTTCCTCCCCACCCAAAAAGACACTGAAAAACACCGGGGAGCAAGAACTGAACTGAGGGGAGAAGGCTTGAACCCAGGCTGGTAGGGCATCCAGTCTGTGAGTGGAAATACCTGAAGTCTCAAGCTGCAGGCCAGTGTAGCTGCCTTTCAAGACTTTCTGTAATCTACCTGTGACAATATTTAGGGTGAGAAATTATATTTTGTAACCTGTTTCTTTAGTGAATCAAACTTAGTTTGCATGTTTTGTTTTATTTGCTTAGTAATCTGTTTTGTTCTGTTTGCTACCCCTTTAACTACTTAAAATCTGCCTTTTATAGTTAATAAAATTTGTTTTGTTTATTATTAAACCGAGTTTCTGTAATTTCTAACTGGGGGGGCAAGTTGTAGTACATATCTTCCTCCACATTGAGGGAGGAGGCAAATTTATTAGCTTGCGTTGTATAGATTTCTCCACAGCGCACTACAATATACCTTTGGGTCTGCACTCCAAGGGAGGTGGACACCTGAGTGCTGGGGTAAGTCCCTTAAGCTGGGCCTTCCCAGAACTGATCTCAGCGTCTGTCGTTTTACAGTTGGGTGTGGCCCTCCCTGTGTGTGTGCTAGAGACGACTTAATAGCCTGGCTCAGTAGGACAGGGTAAAGGGGGCCCAGGCTGGCAGAACAGGTGGGCTCAGTGGTATCCCAGCACATCAGGTGGCATCTTAAAGGGGGGCAAGCCATCATACGCTTATCTTAAGATTGTATTTGTGCCCTCTAAAGAGAATGATCAATGCCTTATAAATACGATCACTACTAGCTCTTTCTCATAGCTCTAAAATCTAGATACAGACATGGAAAGTATGCAGGAAGCATATTTTAAATTACATGGGGATAAAATTTTCTGCTGGAAGTCATTTATCGATTACTTTGAAGTAATCGAGGATAGTCAGCAAGGTAAAAGTGCATTTCAAGGACACTGGAGCAACTGGCAATACTGAAACATTAGATAGAGAAAGCATTAAATATAATGAATCAATATTTAACCACTAAAACACAATAATTTCACATATTTTTAATAGGACTGTCAACTAATCCCAGTTAAGTCACACGATTAACAAAAAAATTAATCGCGATTAATCGTAGTTTTAATCACACTGTTAAACAATAGAATACCAATTTAAATTTATTAATTTTGGATGTTTTTCTACATTTTCACATATATTGTATTCTGTGTTGTAATTGAAATCAAACTGTATATTTTTTTTATTACAAATATCTGCACTGTAAAAATGAAAAACAAAAGTAGTAGTCTTTTTCAATTCACCTCTTACAAGTACTGTAGTGCAATCTCTTTGTTGGGAAAGTGCAGTTTACAAATGTAGATTTTTTGTTGCTCTTACATAACTGCACTCAAAAACAACAACAACAAAAATGTAAAACTTCAGAGCCTACAAGTCCACTCAGTCCTACTTTCTGTTCAGCCAATTGCTAAGACAGACAAGTTTGTTTGCATTTACAGGGGGAGGGATAGCTCAGTGGTTTGAGCATTGGCCTATTAAACCCAGGGTTGTGAGCTCAATCCTTGAGGGGGCCATTTAGAGAACTGGGATAAAAATCTGTCTAGGGACTGGTCCTGCTTTGAGCAGTGAGGTAGACTAAATGACCTCCTGAGATCCCTTCCAACTCTGATATTCTATGATCCTACAGGAGATAATGCTGCCCCCTTATAGAAGCATAGACTTTAAGGTCAGAAGGGACCATTATAATCATCTAGTCTGACCTCCTGCACCATGTAGGTCACAGAATCTCACCCATCCACTTCAATAACAAACCTCTAACCTATGTCTGAGTTACTGAAGTCCTCAAATTGTGGTCTGAAGACCTCAAGCTGCAGAGAATCCTCCAGCAAGTGACCCATGCTGCAGAGGAAGGCAAAAAAACTCCAGGGCCTCTGCCAATCTGCCCAGGAGGAAAATTCCTTCCCGACCCCAAATATGGCAATCTTCTTATTTACGTCACCAGAAAGTGAGAGCAGGCACATTTGTAGCCAGCACTGCAAGGTATTTATGTGCCAGATATGCTGAACATTCGTATGCCCCTTCATGCTTCAGCCACCATTCCAGAGGACATGCTTCCATGCTGATGACGCTCATTAAAAAAATAATGTGTTAATTAAATTTGTGACTGAACTCCTTGGGGAAGAATTGTATGTCCCCTGCTCTGTTTTACCCACATTCAGCCATATATTTCATGGTATAGCAGTCTCGAATGATGACCCAGCACATGCTCATTTTAAGGACACTTTCACAGCAGATTTCGCAAAACACAAAGAAGGTATCAATGTGAGATAGCTATCTAAAGATAGCTATAGCACTCAACCCAACTTTTAAGAATCTGAAGTGCTTCCAAAATCTGAGAGGGACAAGGTGTGAAACATGCTTTCAGAAGTCATAAGAGAACACTCTGATGCGGAAACTACAGAACCCTAACCACCAAAACAGAAAATCAACTTTCTGCTGGTGTCATCTGAATCAGACAATGAAAATGAGCATGCATCGATCTGCACTGCTTTGGATGGTTATCGAGCAGAACTCATCATCAGCATGGACACATGGCCACTGGAATGGTGGTTGAAGTATGAAAGGACATATGAATCTTTAGCGCATCTGGTATGTAAATATCTTGTGATACCAGCTACAACAGTGCCATCAGAATGCCTGTTTTCACTTTCAGGTAACATTTTAAACAAGAGCCGGGCAGCATTATGTCCTGCAAATGTAAACAGACTTGTTTGTCTGAGCAATTGGCTGAAGAAGTAGGACTGAGTGGACTTACTGGTTCTAAAATGTACACTGGTTTATTTTTGAATGCAGGTTTTTTTGTACATAATTCTACATTTGTAATTTCAACTTTCATGATAAAGAGATTGCACTACAGTACTTGTATTAGGCAAATTGAAAAAATACTCGTTTTTTTAATAAAAATAATATAAAGTGAGCACTTTGCATTGTGTTGTAATTTAAACCAATACACTTGAAAATGTAGAAAACATCCAAAAATATGTAAATAAATGGTATTCTACTATTATTTAACAGTGTGATTAATCGCACAATTAATTGTGATTAATTTTTTTAATCGCTTGACAGCCCTAATTTTTACTTTCAGTTAAAACCTAAAATGAGAAGCTCTGTTATAAAGACTGATAAAACACTCCTCACACAAATGAAACTGGTGTTTATCCAATAAACACTAGAAAAACACAACAAATGGTTACTAGTATCCAGGGCCTTCTTTACACAGAGCAGTAATGCAGACCATCAGCAGGTTGGGGGGTGATTTCTAAAATTAGTAAGTTCTGTTGGCTACTGATTCCTCAATAAACACAGCAGCAGATCTAGACATGAGAGGAACACCACACATCCCCCTGGATAGTTGGGAAGTGGAATCAGTTTAGCCAGATGACTGGTCAATCCAGCAAATCTGTTTTGGCCTGGATCTGAGGGTGAAATAGATAAAAATATAGAGCAAAGAGTTAATGCCAGGGACAAGCACAACGCCACTAAGATATCTACAGGTCGATGCTATGGACATTGTTGAAATTATTTTCTTTACTACCCTCATCATCGTTAAAGATTTTACAGTACAGAATCTGTATTTTTTTTAATTGAGATTTGAAGAGTTTACAGCTTGATCTTTTAACTTGAGGAGTCTTTGTTATTTCAAATACAATTTGGATGAAACTTGTTTGGTGGTTTTATGATAAGTGGATGCTAGTATTTTGGACACAGTTTGGAACATGTTACCTTAGAAATGTTTGGCAGAGCATTAGCATGTATTGTATCAAATAGAAAAAGAGCTACTATTCCTACCTCTTAAGATTTTATTCTAAATCACACACATTAATTTATAAAGATATGTTTTCATTCTAGCAAAAGAATCTATCAGAACAGGACACAATGGCAAAAATATTTCAGTGGAAAAGGAATTAAAGGCATCCTAATAACTTAATTTTAGATATGAGGATTTTCAAACCAAAAACACAAAGGGGACACTGGAATGACTACATTTTGGCATTATGAATACGTTATTTTCTTCACTTTTCATAATCTCATAATCATGCTATCCGTATAATAAGGCCAACATAGATTTCGAGACCTAATGTAAGAAACAATCCAAATCCCACAGAATAGTTTGTGATCCATATCCATGCCAATGTTCCTGGTATTTGCCATATGAAAAGCAGTGCTGAAGCACCACGATATTATACTGACAAACATCAGGATATAGATTTAGATTCAGACCTTACGGTCAGAAGGGATCATCATGAACTTCTAGTCTGACCCTCTGCACACTGTAGGCCACAGAACCTAATCCACTCACGCCTGTAATAAACCCCTAACCTCTGGCTAAGTTATTGAAGTCCTCGAATCATGATTTAAAGACTTCAAGTTACAGAGACTCCAATATAGTTTAAACCTGCATGTGACCCGTGCCTCACGGTGCAGAGCAAAGTGAACTCCCCCCAAATTATGGTTGAAGTTTTAGGGTGCAATACTCCTCACAAGGCCCTCACAATTCTCATGGACACTTATGACAAACATGGCCAAACTGCACTGGTGTTAATCGTGATGTATTTATCTGAATCATACATTTATTGTTGAGATTAAGGAGTTACCTGGAAGTAGCTACCTGAGCAAGCCCTGCTTCGAGATATTATTTAGGCTTGTTAATGCTATATTGGAGTAGCTAAAGCCTTGCCCACGAGTCCCTAGGGGAAGACTGATACATTCCAAACATACAAACTAATCAAAGAAAGGAAAGAAAAAATACAAAGTAACTCAAAGCCCTGAGGGCTTTTTCATAATTACACCAAGCAAAATGGGCTTCAAAAAACTAAGATGGGGTGGGCCACATGATTCAGTGTCATCAAAACAATGCATGCTGTATTATAGCAAGATAAACTCTGAAGGGAACTGCACATTGAAGGACTGTAGACTGCAGTGTCATATTTTTAACCAAAGTGGCAACATGAGAGTTTGCTTAATTATTCTTTATTGTATTTAAGACATGATCATTTTTAGAGCACTTTAATGGTTAGATTATCTTAATATTATACTGGAGTTTTATTTAAGGACACTGCATGGGATATTTAAAGATGGAAGCTGTTCTTAACTTTGATTTTTGGTCTCCTCCCTTGTGTGTTATTTGGTGACCTTTCAGACGTTTACACTGTTTTACAGTATATAGAGAAATATATACAATATACTCCTAAAATTATCTACTTTAGTTTAGCCACAAATATATACTGAATATGCATAGCTAAATATAGTTCACAGTGATCTAAACACTGATACTGTCACAGTAGCTCTGCAGAATTAGTCATTTTAAAGGCATTCAAACCACTTTAAACATATTTAGTCTATCAGATTTCTTCTTCAGCAGACATGCACAACAGCCTAAGTTTAAAGTAATAGCTTCTAGAAGCCAAAGTCCAAGTCCTGCAAGATGCTGTGCACCTCTGGCCTAATCCAAAGCCCACTAAAGTCAATGGAAAGATTCCCATTGACTGCAGTGGGGGATTGCATCAGGCCATTTCTGAGAGAGCTCCTTCTCACTGAAGGCCAATAGAAGCTGAAGGTCCTTAGCAGCTCAAGGGATGTGCTCAGCACAGGAGCAGATCTTTGGATACTACAGTGAGACACGAGAAGCATAAAGGTGGTATTTAAGCAGTTTTAGAAGGAAAAAACCTTCCACATTTCCAGATTATAAAGGACTTAAAACAGGCATATTTCAGAGAGTTGCTTTCAGCAAACAGTAGCTACAAGAAAATAATGCAGAGCACTGTCAATATCCTGCAAAGAAATGAAATATCCTGAATGAGTCAGAGCTCAAAGCTATTGTATCATCAAAAGGGAGGACTGAGAATATGAAAAATAGTATTTTGGTCCTCTAGATATGGTTAAGATGTCAAAAAGCAACAGTTTCTCCAGTATTTCAGAGGTTTTTCAGACTGAAATGTTTCTAAAGATATCAAATAAGGAACACAGCATTGGAATCAAAACTGAATCATTTAATATGTTCTAAAAGCCTCTCTTCTGATCTCTATTATCCACTGGTGTGTTTGTGTAATGACAGAGGCACAAGAGCCAAAATTTGCAACCATTTGAAGTCATCAGTGAATTTTACTGAACCACTTGCTTGTTCTACACTTAATGCATCTCAGAGAAGGGAAGGGCCATTTAATTCCTTTGCATTATGTGTTTTGAATAATAATTTCTGAATGTAAGCACAATAATGATTTTGCTTTACTCATTTTAGACTACATACTTTATTTTGAAGACCACTTTCAGTCTGAATTAAACTCATTCCCCCCCACCCCAACTGCATTTTTATACTAGTGAATTTCATTTAAAAACTTACCCCCGCTACAATCACTTCCGGAATAAGTGAAATGATCTTTTAATCTCTCACAACCTAGACTGTCCTGAGTTCCCGGTGGGGATTATCTCAGGGCTTTAGGAACTCTTCTAAATTTAACTGTGTTGTTTTTCTCCTGACTTTAATGCAGGATTAATTTGGATGCATATGAAACTCCGTTTCCTGTGGGTGGATTCTCTCAGCAATTTATGAATTTTTATGATAACTTGATTCTGAACTCGGTTTTCATTTGGAATAGACACATCTTTCTTCCCACACAAAACAGAAGCTATTTCCCCCAGCAAGTGCGCACTGTGTACTAGTGTTACATATATTTGTCCTACTGATAATGGCAACTGCAGGTGTTTGTGATAATGGCAAAGTATATTAACCCTGCATGTTAATCATTCCAAATTAAGTTTTCCATTACAGCTGAGATATTCATTCATTGACCTTCTGCTCTTACAGAGGAATACTTGAGCTGTAAGTGCAGCTAAGAAAGAGTGTGAGATAGCACACTAACGCATATTTGAATACCAGCTTTGCTCTAGTTACATTAAACATATCCTAGAGCAAACGAGTTTTGAATGAAAAAGCTACCCAAAAGAAAACATCTTTGTTGCCTCATAAAAATGTTATGAGAATATTCATTCCAACTCCTCATCTGGACACATTTGGTATGACTACACTGCAATTAAACACCTGTGGCTGGTCCATATCAACTGACTTGGGCTCAGGAGGCTCAGGCTACTGTGCTGTTTAACTGTGGTGTAGTTGCTTAGTGGAGCCCAGGCTTGGGATCCTCCCCACTTCACCCCGGACAGGGTCCCACAGCCCATGCTCCAGCCCAAGCTTGAACATCTCCACGGCAATTAAATCCATTGCCTATGCCCCTCGAGCCCAAGTCAGCTGATGGAGGCCAGCTGTGGGTGTTTAATGCAGCATAAATGTTCCCATTGAATTGATTGCTGCATCTTTAAGTTCAGCCCATTTCTGAGAAAAGCAAAGATATGAATTTAATGCTGCTACTCAGGAAAATGAAGCCTAAAATTTTTAACTTTTTATCTTTGCAGGTCAAATCTAGAACAACACTTATATTTAAGATATTTATATACAAAAAATACAAAAATATTTGCAAAATAAATCAAAACTAAACGTGATTCTACTTAATATTCTAAATACATAATTCTTGTTTACATGTCATCTTAAAACCACTTTATCTACAAAGTAAACAAAGGAAGATGGAGTAACATATTTACTCAAATAAAAAACATAATATTGGTTAAAAACATTTGCACAAACCAAGAGTAAAATATCATAACATGATGCTAACAGGCATAACAAGAAGCATCATCATGGACATTAGCTACATCAAATTCACCTACTGTGTCATTACTAAAAGTGGTATGCAGCAGCCACTAGTCCCTTCTCATACAGCTTTCTAGAGTTAGTTAACGTACTTCACTGAAGAATCAACCCTGCTTCAGAACGTTCAATTGGGCAGGCCATAGCGTCTCTACAGCTTCATCACTTCTACTTCCAGCTGGCATCTGGCAGGAAGAGGCCTCTTAATAGAGTCAAAACAGTCCTACTGTCTGATAAGCAGACAGCACTCCACTTCTTCATTACAGCTGCTCTCGGCGGAGGGAAGGTACTGACAACTGGTGAGCAGACAACGTAACTTCACAAATTTGCAACATGGACCAAAGAACTGTGCGTTGGCCACAGCACAATTCTCAACTTTCAGATGACAATGTTCAACTGGTTCCCTAGTACAAATGATCTCTCAGCATTGCAAAGTCATGAAAAATCATCTTTTCTCCCCCTGTAAAATACTATTTAGGATATAACATTATAAATCATTTAAGCAAAGAGAGACATTAGAAAAGGGGAGGGATAGCTCAGTGGTTTGAGCATTGCCCTGTTAAACTCAGGGTTGTGAGTTCAAACCTTGAGGGGGCATCTGGGGCAAAATCAGTACTTGGTCCTGCTAGTGAAGGCAGGGTACTGGACTCACTGACCTTCAAGGTCCCTTCCAGTTCTATGAGATAGGTATATCTCTATATGCTAAAAAATGAATAGGAGATCAATGTGATATTTGCAAAATTTCCAACTGAAGTAGTTTATCACAACTACAGTATGTTCCCCACATTATGATAATTAAAAGGTTAGAGCTAAGTAAATTCACTGAGAACAAAAAATCATTATCACAGTTTTACTCCAACCTTCTCAAGATAGTATACTAGAAATATACTAACGCTCCCTTGATGCTAAACAATTAAAATGCCTGGGAAAACTGGGACAAATGTGCAAATATATAGCATGTGGAAATATCATAGCGGAAGCCTGTCTTGTTTTCTTAAATGCGTGGTTCCACTTATGAACGTAAAGCTTTTCTAACTGGTGCTATTCAGGCATATTAATTAAACAGTTCATTGCAAGATACCAGTAAGAGACAGCTAACATATTCCTGGTCTTTTTCCAAGCAGACCCTTTGTGTACCTTTAATTTTACGGAGACACCAGAATTTTTTTTTTTAAGAACCACAGTGGCATTTATATATTTTAGAGAGAGAAGCCTTTTATATCTGGAATCTGAATTCAAACATGCAGCACCAGTCAAGAGATAGATCGACACTTCACTAGGCAATGGCAGTTCATCTGCATGCTGCCCATCAGAGCAGCTCAGGTACTGGTACTCAGAGTCACAATCTCCTTCCCATTTACTTTTGCTCTGGATGGAGGGCATTGCCTCAGGGCTACATCCAGCACAGGTCACATTACCTGGTCACCAAGGCTTCTCCCAGTCCTCAACTATCTGTGTGAAAAAAGTAGGGGTGACTTCGCAGAGCCTTCTTCCCCAAGTGTTGTAATCCATGGCCCATGTAGCCTGCACAAGACAGGAAGAGGCATTTTATACCCCTTTACTCCCTTGCATGGATCCAGAGAGCTACTGATGATCTAGGGCCAAGGCCTCAAAGAATGGTAAATTTAAGCAAACTCTAATAACATGGCTAGTTATGTCCTCCAGACTTGCAATGATAAAACTCCACAATCCTTTGGAGACCCCTGACTCCACAGAAGCACAAATTCAGTCCTTTCTGACCTCCTCTGGCCTCCTATTCTCCACACACGCCTCTCCTCTCAGTAATAACAGTAATTATTTCTACTGTTCCCACCTGCAGCACTCTGAAGTCTTAGTTGTGTGTTGTCTTGTCTCGCCTCGCTCAGCCAAAGTCACACATTCTAAGGGGTACGATACCATCATAGGGCTTGCAAAGTTATGGAATTGTTTAATATCATTAAATACACTAATCTACTCTCACATAAGTATACTGGATGCAGCTAAGGATACAGAGTGTCAAGTGAAGATTACAACATTAACATTAAATTATTTTGGTGTTATTCTGGTGTCAGTACAGCTCGGAAAACTTTTTCCCCTAAATGCAGCTATTTTTACCGTCTTTTCAGACTTCATTTCCAACTTTATCCTATGTTCTAATTTATTCCTCCTCCACTCCTCTCCCTGCTAGGTCTAAAATAACATTTGGAATTTCTGAAGTTACTGAACCTCTTTTTAAAAGGTACGTTTGCATTGCATAGATCTATTTTAAACCTCACATACAGTGTTTACTACAGTATTTTTCCTCCTATAAAAACACTTGTACAGTAGAAATGGAGCCCATTACACAACAATTAGAATTGTGTATCACAATACATAATGAAAGATAAAAAATGCATTCCAATCCTACTACTGGTGAAGCACACAAATACTAGTAGTTCATACAGTTTCCATTTTATTAACGTGTACAACATTGGAGATGCTAACCAGAATGGTTTCAAATAGATTAGCAGTGGGATCTAAAAGTACTCCCCCTACCTCCCACCCCATCGTTTTCTTGTATTTCTACTGAATAGCATTATGGTTCTTTTGAAAGAAAATGTTTTTTGGTTTTTACCTCCCTATTTCCACTCAAGATGTAAGTGTTGCAAGATTCAACACATCTAGATAAAACTAGGACTATTTTGACAATCCACCCCAACCTCTACACTTTTCAATCATGTTCGTGTTCCTCAGGAGCAGAAGACTGAGTTGGAAAGAGAATTAGTGTTATATATGATATGATACATTCAGATTCTTCTGAATTCTATGAAAAGGGCAGGATTTCTTTTTAATACGAGAAACAAGGGAGACAAATCTGTTATATAAATGCATATAGCGACTCTAATTTTTCTATCCCCCTCAGACAAAAAAATACCTTAATTAAAAAACAGGTATGTGCACTTGAATAACCATACCACAAATAACCATTAAGATAGCTATGAAGCCACTTGTTAAATCTTCTCACTCAGCCTTTCCAAATCACAACCATGAATTAATCTTCTTTGCATTATGTCATCAACATGCACAACTCTGTAATACGTGGCTTCTCCCTGCACCTCCACATACAATATTTAATCTTTCCATTCCACATGGTTACCATTAAGAAATTACAATTTTCTAACTGGAGTGATGAACTGGTGTTTTGTTGGAGGTGGTGTTGATTTTTAGTTGCTGGTTATGTTTTGTTATGCTGATAGATTTGGATGTGTTGCATGTTCACGGTGGGGATTGTTTAAGTGGAAATGGTTTTTAAGTTGTTTATCATTTTAGGAAGCTGGTATTGTAATATTTAGAGTATGTTATTTAAGTGATACTGTAAGTAAGAAGTGTGTTGAGATTTTTTCAACAGTTAAATGTTTGTGGTTGAAGTTAAAGAAGTGTGCGGAATTAGTGGAGGCAGGAGTTGTGTGTGGTGGATGTGGGTGAGGTAATATGGTTAGACAAAATTAATGCTTAAAAACTTTAAACCCCCCCCCCCCACACACACACAAGACAGGGCTGTGGTGAGACCCAGATATGTGCAAGGGAGAAGCATGGTGGAGAGAAACAGGACAGACGCTGTTGGGAAACATGTTGGAACTTCAAGTATGTGGAACGAGTTAGGGAAAGAGTAGGATTTGAGCAGGGGAGGGGACAATGGAGCTACGCTGATTTTACAGGCTGAGGATCTAGAATTGAAGTTAATTCTCTTATGCACGATAGTGATGCATTCCCCAAACGGAAGAATACTATGTGTAGAATCTACTGACAAGGTTTTTTAAAATATGAATTGAACACATAGATTTCCTTAATTTCCAGAAAATAGAATGCTACTAGACCACCCTACCATGATCCATGCAGGCTTTCACACTTGTGGAAAAGGAAAGTTTAAAGGACACAAAGAAATTTATTTTAATGTTTGGAACCCCATATGATTTGTGAATTCACAGAAAGTGGTCTTAATTTTAGTATATGATTTGTAACCACTGCAAATTTAAATTTTACAATGCTTTGAAAGCATAAAGTGCTTATATAAAGGACCAAGAATTAATTGCTGCAAAGGTTACTGCTGTCATAAATAGATAGCTAAGGGTTAATGTTTCTTTTACCTGTAAAGGGTTAACAAAGGGAACCAAACACCTGACCAGAGGACCAATCAGGAAACCGGATTTTTCAAAGCTCAGGGGAGGGAATTTTTTTGGTTCTTTTGTCTTTGTCTGCTTCTCAGCTATGAGGGGGATCTTTTTCTATCTGTAAGCTTCTCATCTTCAGTTTCCCGTTGTAAGTACAAAGGTAGCAAAACAATAGGCTTTTATATGTTTTGTTTTGTATTTACATGTGCTGGAATGTTTCAATTGGATATCTTTTTGAATCAGACTGTTTATTCATAATTTTCTCATAAGCAATAGCCCTGTATGTCATCTTGTACAGAGAATATGTTTATGTCTTTTTTCTTTTTTTTTATATAAAGCTTTCTTTTTTAAAACCTGTTTGAGTTTTCTCTGGTTAAGGAGAAAGGAAAGACGGGGGAGGGGAAACACTATGCTCTGTGTTTAACTGTCCTAGTGTCCCAGGGCGGAAGAAGCTAAGGGAGGGAGGAGATAGAATCTCTTTCTGTTTCCTTGTATTTGGGGTTTGTCTCTTTATGGAATAGAGGAGATATGCTTCTTGTATTGTGATGTAAAAGAAGATGCGATCAATACTCCCAGGTTAGCCCAGAAGGAAAGTCCTGGTGGGAGAGAGAGAGGAAGGGAAGTGGGTTATTTCCCTTTGTTGTAGGCTCAGGGTTTGAGTCTTGGGGTCCCTCCAGGGAAGGTTTTGGGGAAGACCAGAGGGGGCCAAACCCCTGGAAATTCTTGGCTGGTGGCAGCGAGATCAGATCTAAGCTGGTAAATTGAGCTTAGAGGGGTTCATGCTAGGCACCCAGATTTTTGGACGCTAAGGTCCAGATTTGGGAAGAGGCTTATGATAACTGCCGACATACATTTTAATAGAATAATCTAGATCTGAATTTAGATTGTTATACTAACCCCTGTGACGCATGACCAGAGGGTTAAGTGTCCTGCAGGATGAATGACTCAAATTCAACCCTTAAAGACATATGGGGAGATAATGTTTGTGTTTACATATATATTGGTAGTGGTCAACAATGTAATCAAACAGTCCCTATCTATGCTATATTCTGTTAATTCAGAAATCAAAGGGACATAAATGAACTGTAAACATAGGCTGTCCGCTATATTAATCTCTCTCTGAAATATACAGCAAATCATCTGCAAATGGTGGAAGAACAGGCAATTGCCTTATGTTAATCTGTGTGAATAATTAAGAGCAATGCTTAGGAAATGAGAGTCTATTGTTTGCTGAGGGACTCCGAGCTATCAAAGAAGGCCTGAACTATATAAAAATGGGTTGGGTCCTAATCCTATCATCTCAGATCTGCTTAAGCTTTATCAGCAGAAGTTTAAGTTGCAAGATGAGATCCCAGTTAGGCTGGTACTCCCTGGATATGATATTGAACATTGGACTATAACTTAGGGACTAAATTCTAAAAGAACTCTTTGCAACTACAAAGCTCATCTCTGTCATAAATCTGAACCTCAAGAATTGAACTCATGTTTTTATGTATATTGAGCTGTTAACCATACTCTCTTTTCTTTTTAATAAATTTTAGTTAATAAGAATTGGCTATAAGTGTATATTAGGGTAAGATCTGGAATATTTATTAATATGGAAATGGGTGTGATCCTTTGGGATTGGTAGAACTTTTTTTAATGTGATGAAATAAGATTTTTATTATTTTTCATCATATCTGACTTGGGTAACTAGGTGGAGGCCTGAGGCTGGGTTACTTTAAAGGAACTATGTTTTAGACTTCTAAGTAACCAGTAAGGTAAAACAGAAGCTGTTTAGTGCTGGCTTGGTAAATCAAGTATTGAAATATCCACCAGCTTTGGGGCTGTCTGCCCCATTCTTTGCAGTTCACCTTAATTGAGTGACCTCAGCTGGCTCCCCATGGGACTCCGGTCACACAACCCTATATTATTCTCTAATGAGCTCCAAAGTACTCCCTGAAAAAAAAAGTTAAGATTAGCTCCACAAAAGGGGATAAAATATAAGGTGGGATTTTGAAAAGCCATCAGCACTGGCCTAACTCTGCTCTCAATGAAGCCAGTCGAATACGGCACAATGCATATGCCATAGATGTTGAATTCAGTAGCTGTTTGTGTTTTACCATAAAGCAAGATAATAGTAGATGGAGATGGGATTATATTTAAGTTACAGGTTTTGTGGACTGTAAATTTCTTTATGTCCTTCCAATACTTATCAGAAACAACATTTTAAGGATATTGTGACAACTTTTTAGATAATTCAGAAATCTGACACTCTCCATCATTCTACAGAGATTTACCAATAAGCTTCTGTAAAACAGATGAGTTTTGAGACTATTCACATGTTTACTTTAAGGATCTATTTCAGAAAGTCCCTATTTCACTTGATGACAGAAGATGGCCTATTATCATGAGCCTATAAAGCATTTCATACCTGAGTAAGAACATCTAACTGTCCCACAATATGCTCTAGGGTATCTGCAAGACTTGTCTCCTCCTCTTGCTGGTGCTGGTTCCTGGCAGATTCTTGTATTTTGTTTTTCTTAGGAGGATCACCGCAATCCATTTCTGATTGCTAGGAAAACAAAGAGACACTATATGTTAGTACAATGCAAGCAACAGAAGTATTTCTGCCTCAGGGATAGGTGGCAGTGAAGGATGATCTGTCCTGGAGAACTGAATCTGTGCTATGAAAAGGGACTGATGGTGTTGAGGCAGCAGCACACAGCTAGAAATCAGGAAAGCTACCATGGACTTGTGTGACTTAGGGAAAGTAATCTCTGGAATAAGACAATAATTGCAAGATTCAAGTTACTAAAGATTGTGAAGAGATATGTTCTATTAGGATGGAAGGTGCTACAGAAATATGAAGCGTATCTGAAGAGAGACACGCCAGGGAGACAATTTGTATACTTTTGCACACACACAAACATGATTATAAATAATATACAAGTTACCATGGTGATGAACATCTCCTACAATTTTAGTCCAACACTGTAAAATGCAGAGGTTTATATCAATAATACAGGGAACAACAGGCTCTCTTTTCAGATCGATTGGCTACACTAAACTTGACTTCTACAGTTAAGCATGTAAAATTAAGCAAAAATGTTCCAATACACATGTAAGTTAAACATGCAAAGTTAGGTTCAGCTATTTTAATTTTGTTTAGATCTTGAACTCTCTCTCCTCACAAAAACAAGTAAACTTTGAAGTTTCAATCTCAGCAGTTTTTGTTATGCAAGCTTGATAATTTCACTACATAAACTAATGGTTTTTTTGCTAAAACTTCCCCCATCCATCCTCCTTAAAAGGTGATCTTTTATGTGAGACAAGCCCCATAACTTTATCTATCTTCTGGATGCAAATGAACTGGTGTCAGCTGAATAAACTGAAAGCTGTTTTTTGTAATGTAAAAGCTAGCCGCTGGAGTAAGTGATGCTGAATGTTCCAATACTTATTACTTTACATAAACGATCAGAATTCGACATGGATTTGAACCTAAACTCCAGATCCAGACATCCTCAGAATCTGATCCTCCATCACCTTGCACAGTAATTGATAACCAAAGAAGAATGTTAGCATATTTCAATTGCTTGAGACTAATGTAAATGACTGCAAAATGTCCAAGCCACAGAACCAGGCACTCAGACTTTGGATTGCTGGAAATCATGCTGCTCAGGCGCATCTCTAGTTAGAACGTGGCTAATGACTTCTTGCCTTCTTCACTCTTGACCACAGTATTAATAATCTGTTTCTCTGAGTAATGCTGTTAATTCAGTCACAGCCCTACTTGATGTGAGTCACTTGAATACATTATACAACAATGCTGTAATTTTAAGACTAGGACAAGTTCTTACCCCATCTGAAATATTTCAGATAGGGTGTGTGTATATATATCAACAGCCCTGCTCCCTAACAATCCACATTAATTCTACATCCCTTAGCTTTTGAAGTTAAAAAAGCATAATGGTGAAACATTTGTTTTAAGTATTAATTGCACTGCTTGTGCCCTACATTCCTTCCAGCTGTTGCTCAAAATAAGGCCCTGATCCTGCACTGGTGTAATTCACTGCCTGCACAGAACCGCCCTGGAGTCCATGGATCAGCAGCCCATCTGAGCAGATCACGGATAAAGTCAAAACCTCATTTGTACACAAGCTTTATTTTAAGCAATGAAGTTGTTGGGAAGAGGGGGAAACCAGAGCCCTACAAAGAATCTCTTCAATTTGTATATTAGATCTGTTCCAGGAATGTTTAACCACCAACAATTGCACTCCAAACAGTGACAGTTTACTAATATAAGTTTGCTCTAGCACAAGCTAATCAACTCCAAAGGAAACCTGATAGAACTGCAATTTGTCTGAGTTTACTTAAAAGAAAAAATTCATGTGCCTAGTAGATGATCAGCATAAAAAAAGAAAACCCAATATTCTACTGTTACTAACCAAACTAATTTTATATTTTGATTGACTGCTCTATAGTTACTCCATACCATTCCTGTGTATCTGAGCTTCAAGCACACGAACATTATACAAAATCTTCACTTAAAATGTTTACGGGCTTTCATGTCAGAACCCATTAGAAGAAGCTGACTCGTTGAAGCAGAAAAATAATTGTACTGATAAACTGTTATCCTTCTACCTTTAAACAAAGCAAGAACCTGACAGCTTTTCTTTTTTTAAAAAATGGTTCAACTTACAATAATTCTGAAAAAATACTTATAAAAGTTTTTTTTTTGTTTTGTTTTGTTTTGTTTTTTTTAGGTACTTCGTGTTTAGAGACAGTCAAGAAACAAAGGTTTAAGAGCCCATTGCCTCAACATTTAGCTGGCACAATCATTATTCTATGTGATCTTCTCTCCCCAACAAAATCATCACTTTTCCTTTTCTGGGGTAAGTGAAAGCATTTTCATCCAGATTTCCATCTTGTTCAGATTCTGGCAGAGCTATTAGACTCTAAAAATATGGATTTGATTAAAATGGGACAGATGAGGCTCAGAAGCCTGTGAATGACACTATTGCCTGAAACATCCTAAAACAGAAGTCAATGAGACTTTTGCCTATATAAGAAACAGAACCAGTATCACAGAGTAATTAACAGATTTTAAAATATACCAAATCTGAATGGGGCCTCTGGGATTTCTTTTACGTCCCACTTAGGGGGAAAAAAGGTAGACAAATTATTGTTTTTAAAAATGAAGGAAGTTCTCCTTGGTTTAAAAACAAATAGATGGGAAAGAGCCTGTGCTACATAACTGTGTGCCAGGCTGAGTGGCAGTTCTTCCAGAAGCAACTTCCAGCCCTTTTGGCTCAGAGCAAGTATAACAATGAGATGGGGGAGGGGTATCTCAGTGGTTTGAGTATTGGCCTGATAAACTCAGAGTTGTGAGTTCAATCCTTTAGGAGGTCACTTAGAGGGATCTGAGGCAAAATCAGTACTTGGTCCTGCTAGTAAAGAAAGGGGGCTGGACTTGATGACCTTTCAGGGTCCCTTCCAGCTATGAGATAGGCATATATCCATAGTTTGCTGCTGCATTATTGAGAAATAACCTGCCATTATTAACTTGTTACTGTGTCCCCCAGATTACAGTGATAAATATCATTGTGGGGTCTCAAGAGAGCCTGCAGGAGCTCTCTTGTCCTCCTTTTGTTTTTAATGAAAAGCCCAAATGCTTGCCAACTTTTCTGTAACAACCACTACCAAGTTGTGTCTGGGATACTGGAGTAGTAACATGGCCTACTGGAATTTTGCACCCAACTGAAGAAAAATAAGGAGAATATGAATATCGACACTGTTTTCCATTTTGTCACAGGGCTATTTTTGTTCCTTTTACTGTGCTTTGAAAAAAAGCAGCAGCTATCTTGTATTTAATAGATGTATAGGGCACATGGTAAGCTGGTGACTACAATGGGATTGGAAGTAGGTTCAAGATCCCATTCTTCAAGCAGATGAAAAAAAAAATGTTTCAGCACTGTAAGTGTCATCATTACATAAAAAGACACCTGTACTCCCTCACTACTAAATTATAAGGTAACATGCCAGGTGAACTCTGGGAAAGGACACTAAAGACAATGACACTGCTGTGAAGGTTTAATCTTTTTTAGTCAGTTCAAGTGAACAGTTTATTCAGCACAACTGAGTAAATGTATGTGCCATTAAATATCTTATTACAACATCTGCTTATCTAGTATTGAAAGTACACCTCTACCTTGAGATAATGCTGTCCTCAGGAGCCAAAAAATCTTACCGTGTTACAGGTGAAACCGCACTATATCCAACTTGCTTTGATCCCCCAGAGTGCGCAGCCCACCCCCCCCCCCGAGCACTGCTTTACCGCGTTATATCTGAATGCGTTATATTGGGGTAGAGGTGTATAGCGAGAAGCAACTGAACATTAAAAGAAGAATGGATAAGTAGTTTTTGAATACAGTAAAGCTCTTAGCACTCACTTAAATGGCACACTTCAACTACTTGGAGGGCCATGGAGACAGGTGAAATAAATCAGCCTTCATTCCAAAAGTCTTCACATTGAAACTTTTTATGAAAACTGTTCTAACTAGAGAGCATTCTACTAAGCTACTGTACTGCTGGGTCTTAGACAAGTCAATTTTGGAACATATAAGCCAGTGGAAAATATAAATTGATAAGCATTATATAAAATTACAGCTAGCTTCTGAAAAGCTAATCTTAAAAAGGGACACAATCAGCTTAATCACATTTCTATCTGAAACCTTTATACTGACTTAATTGTAACAATACACGCAAGATTAATATAACTGAAAGTAGGAGCAAAAGGTTTTTCTGGGTTTTTTTTGCAGTCTATTTTATCCATTTGACAACACCCTGCCTCTAGTCAGTTTCACTGTTTCTCCTTGACTATTAAGTTTCTCCCTTACTTGACAGACCCTCAGAAGCTAAAAGGGGGAGCTATAAACTCACTTAAAATAAAACAAAAAAAGGAATTAACAAGAAGTCAGACAAAACTACTGAAAGGGTACTCTATAAAAAACTGGAATTTTTAAAAATAATGTTAATTTAGAAAGAAAACAGTTGACAGTCTTTAAACTATGGATAGTCTGATATTAGCACTATTAGACTATGTTTGAGGGCTTAGTTGGAATAAAACAGGAACTAATGGAAAGAAATTGGGTAGTACAGGTTGTCTTACTTGGGTTCTTATTATGCAAGTCAAACAAAGAAGATATATAAATTTCTTCTTTCCGAGTCATTTTCACTACAGGTAAAATGTTATTTTAACTGCATCTGTGGAGAGTAACAGTGACATCCAGTGGAAATTCCCATTAGCTTCAAGATACACTAATCAGGAAGGTCACGAGTACTACACAATACCAGTTCTTGGGCACTTCCCATCGTGAGGGTCTCTTGTTCCTCCCTGCTCATTAATTCAAAATACCATTATCCAAACAAATACAACATGACTTTAAAATGTGTAAAACCATTCAAAAGCAGACTGAGAAGTTAAAGAGGGATCTCACCAAACTGGGTCAATGGACAACCAAATAGCATGAAATTCAATACTGAAAAGTGCAAAAGTAAGGCATATTGGAAAAAATCATCCCAGCTATACATACAAAATGAAGGCATCTAAATTAGCTGTTACTACCCAAGACAGACTTTGGAGAACTAGCCGCTGTGACTCCAAATACTTCTGCTCCATGTACAGCAGTGATCAAAAGGGCTAATAGAAACCATTAGGAAGGGATAGAAAATAAGACAAAATATAATAATCCATTAATCTATGATAATATTCAAGGTGTGAGCCTATGTCCAGTTCTGATTGCCCCATCTCAAAAGAGAGATAATGCAACTGGATAAAGGTTCAGAAAAGAGTAATAAAGGTGATCCAAGGGTATGGAACAGCTTCCATATGAGGGGAGAGACTAAAACGAGTAGGGCTGTACAGCTTAGAAATGAATCGACTAAGGGGGATCTGAAAGAGCTATAAAATTATGAATGGTGTGAAAAAAATTAATTGAAACGTATCCTTTACCCTCTCATACAATACAAAAGAACAGGGGTCACATGATGAAATGAATAGGCAACAAGTTTAATACACACAAGAGGAAGTATTTTTTCCACACAACACACAGCTAAGCTGTGGAACTCATTGGCATATGATATTGTGATGACCAAAAGTATAACTGGGTTCAAAAAAAGAACTGGATACGTTTATGGAGGATAAGTTGGTCCATCAATGACTATTAGCCAAGACAATCGGGCTGCAACCCATGATCAGGGCAACCCTAAACCTCTGACTACAGGAAGTCAGAAATGGAAGTTATGCATGGAGCATTCCATAACTGTCCTATTTTACACCTTCCCCCTGAAATCTGATACAGGCCACCATTATAGACAGGATATTGGGCAAGATGGACCATGGTCTGATATGGCAGCTCTTAAGCTTCCTTGTCAAGTCAGTGTTAGCATTTGAATTTCTGGAATGCTCAAATTCGGAACTATTTCACAAATCAACATATTTGCATCTGTAGCTAAGAAAACACAAGCTGTACTAATTTGGAGGAACACTCAGATACACACCATTATGGCTCATCTCTAGAGGCAGCCTGTCAGTCTAGCACACAACTCATTTTTGATTCTCTAAAAATTAGAGCTTATCATCAAAACACCATGCGCGTTTTTGTTTAAGGTATACTTCTACACCGTGCTGAAATGCAGGATAGATCGGATAGCCCACACGTGCATACATCAACTTTATCCAAAAATCTTTCAAATGGAATTCCCTTTTCCTTTTGCTGGCACAGAGAATGTTAAGTTATAACATTAATACATGGCTCATCTACATTAGCGCCCTTGGTTTTTGTAAACCATGGAGTATTCTTTCTAGTATTCCATGATTATATGGAAGATAAAGACATTAATTTCAATCAACCAAGTAACTTTAAACTAAAAGGGACCATTGTCAGATGCCTGATGCATCTTCCTACACTGATCAGACTAGGCACTGACAAATCTGGGATATTTCCAGTGAAAGGACATCATCATCTAGCTTTGCTAAATAAGGAACAAAATAAAATGCTGATGGGGAGGACAGCTAATGGCCAGTTAGCAATCTTACCACATGTATTTCAATAATCAATTTAAGACAGAGAGCTTATGAACAAAAAGAGGGGAAAATGTCTTCTATGAAAATCTAAATTTTTTCCATAGACATTTAAGTGTCCAGTCACTCATTCCTTTAACACCCACTTCCTCCCCAGCATTTTTATATTAAAAAAAAAAAAAAAAAAAAAAAAAGGAGCAGCAGTTCCTCTTTTCTACAGATGGCCATTCCTAGCATGAGCTTCTCTTTTCCCTACCCCTTTCCTCCTGTTTACCTTGCTCTTCTCCTTCACTTTCTCACTCTCACCTTGTTCTGCTCAGCTCTGCTTTATCTTTAGCAAACGTCACTTTGCAGATTAAGAGACAACTGTTATTAGATAAGTTTTTAAAGGTAATGTGCAGAAGCATAAAAAAAACCCAACAGAATTCCTACAATGTCTCTTCAGAGTGACCAATTTCCACAGCATCCAGGCATTCCATTTGGTTTGTATTTTGTGCCAAAATTCCATGGTATCCATGGTTTCCATCCATTATTATGCTCACGTTTTCTGGGCCATATTTTCCTTGTTTCCATGCCAGAAATGGAAGAAAAGAGCAGTCTGTGGTGTTTTCCAGGCAGGAGAGTATATCTAGTAGTTGGCTCTCAGTCCTGTGGTCATTTAAGACTCTGTGTGATTTTGGCAAGAAAAACTTTACACTTCAGATTATTTATGAAGACTAGCGAGTACTTAACTCCTTAACAGAAGCAACAAAGAGTCCTGTGGCACCTTATAGACGAACAGACGTATTGGAGTATAAGCTTTCGTGGGTGAATACCCACTTTGTCTGACAGAGTGGGTATTCACCCATGAAAGCTTATGCTCCAATACGTCTGTTCGTCTATAAGGTGCCACAGGACTCTTTGTTGCTTTTTACAGATTCAGACTAACACAGCTACCCTTCTGATACTTGACTCCTTAACAAATGTTTTGGGGTCTGTGTCTAATGCAGGTTGAGAGACTCAAATGATGGGATAATAAAAGCAAACAACGGAAGAACTAATTCCACGGTCTTACTATGAAAAGTTAAAACATAGGAAGAGATTTTTTGGTGAAATGTCATGCAAAGTTTCCAGGTCCTTTTCCACTCCAGTAACAATTTGAACTACCTAATTACCACAGTGATCAAAGACCTGCCAAATCCTGCGTGAATTTGTTAAGAAGACTACATCGGGAGGTTGTGGAAGCTTTTTCACTGGAGGTTTTCAAAAGGAGGTGGCTGGATAGCCATCTGTCTCGGATGGTTTAGATATAACAAATCCTGCATCTTGGCAGAGGGTTAGGTCAGATGACCCTTGCAGTCCCTTCTAACCCTGTGATTTATGACTTTACGTACATGCATACCTTTGCAAGTTACAAAATGTTATGACGGTGTGCAATTACAAAGCCAGATGTCAGGTGCCCTCTTTTAAGGATAATTCTTTGGGAAGGTGGAACTTCAAGTACAATCAGCTGGTCCTAAAGAAAAAGCTCCATTCTATTAATAGTAAAGAGAAGCTAGAAGCAGGATTCACATCAGAAGTTTTCACTAGGTAGGATAACAGCCAATTGTATTGATTTTTAGATTAAGGTTATGACTTATACCTTCCTGCTCTCTCAGATCAGGTGATTAGACTCTTTTCTTTTTGTTCCTGCTACTTCCCAACCCCAGGAGGCAGGTCTTCTGATCTCTGATCAGAAGAGGCAGTTTTAATTTTACCTTCCCGAACCCTCCTTGGCCATCATATCTCCCTACCACTATGCAGCCTGAGCATTTTTGACATGAGACAACACCCTATTGCAAGTCTTGGATGCACACAAGTGATCCCTGATGAGTCAACATGATATGTGATTTCAGAAGGATAAAAAAAAAAAAACAATACAAATTCAGAACAGTTTCTGTGCTTAAGGCACCCTGACATGAATTTTGTACCAGGGCCAGGGGAGGAATTTGAACAGAAGAGTTAGTCCGAAGGATTTCTACCACAAAGCCTACTGACTACTGTTTTATAAACCACTCAAGATAATTCAAGGAAAGTATATGAATGAATAGCTACCAACACACCAATATTTTAGGTGCTTATGCACAAATGTTCTTAGATGTATGTGTAACTGGGTGCTTTTAAAAATCAAAAGACATAGGCTCAATGATAGAAAGCCAGACACACATGAATGACACCTTCAATAAAGCAGCACAGCAGAAGCTGCTATGATTTACTTTTAGTGACTCACTTTATTTACTGGTGTCATTAATTCCTTTGTAGTCAAATAAGAAATTACAACAGTAACAGTTTCATTTGGTATTTCATTCACTTTAAATTATTAGTGCAAAGAAACAGTCTATGGTTTTATAATTAGCTAAGGAGTGAATCATTTATGCCACCCCTCTCTCTCTAAAGCTGACATAAAATAATGGTTTGGGGGGGGAAAACAAATCCTGCTTTTGTCTCTCTCTGAATTATGCCTGAAGTATTAAAATAAGCCACGAAGCAGCAGTATAAATGGGTGAATATACATTAATTAGCCTGAAATGGCACTCCTGAAAGAAAGGTAATTTTCCCTTCTCCAATAATGCCTTGTCGTGACTCGCTTTATTGTCCAATAGGCTGAACACTCAATAAGTGCCAGATATTAGCTGAAGAACAAGTCTACTCACTGCTATAGGAGGAAAACAAAAGTCTGATTATTCTCATTTGTATTTCTGCAAAAAAAAAAAATTGTCTAAGCAGAACACTCTCTCTTAAGGAAAATAATTGTCTCAGACTTGGCTATTAGTATCTATTAATCTTCATAGTGGTTAAATCAAATCATTCAATGAATCTTCAAAAGCAAAAGCTGATGCCGCATAGCTCCTGCTTTGAGTAGAAAACGTGGAAAAAGGTAAGTAAACAATCTGAGGCTAGGGAAGACTATGGGAGTGTTACAGCTCAAAGTAAGAGGATAGCATAAAGTTTTAGCATCCCTCTCCATCAATACAGTCAACGCAGCAGGAGTAAACGCAATAATTTCCAGGGAGGAGTACTTTAAAAGGTGGGGAATACTATACGCTTGTGAAAAGATCTGTCATTTTAGTTGGCTACCAAAAGCTAAAAGTGCACAAAAGACTAGAAAGCTGTTTCAAGATACTGTACCAATACTGTGTACATAAGCCCAGATTTTTAAATAGTATTTAGATATTGCTGCACTTAGCATTGCAATGCTTAGCTGATTTGGGAATCTATGTCTCATTTTCATTGCTTGTTTTGATACAGTTTGCAATCAAATGTCCATATTTGCTCACTCTGTATCTGAGGTAATGCTTCATAAAAAACAGAGTCTTGTTTGTCTAGCTCTGTTCAGGTAAATTCAGACACCTTTCTAACATCCAAGATGCAATTGACTCCCTCCTTTAATTGTATGTCTTGTCTACACCAAGTCTGATGCTGCTGCAAGGTTTATTGCAGTAATTACTCTAGCGGTCACAACAGTGGGACTCTTCCCTCCCACATACCCACTCCGCAAACCACCCAATTTAGTGCTATGGGTGGCCTCAGACTAATAAACAGTCTTCACAACTCAAGTCACTGTACCTTCAAAACAGATACAGAACTTACAGCTGTAATGTAAACTTCCACAACCAACATGTCTCAATCCTAACCTAGAATGTCTTCTGCTAGAAGACAGCTCTGTTTATATGCCCTTTCAACCCATGCCTGTCTGCTGGAGGCTGCTAAAAAGGTGCCATCAGCTGTGGATTTTAAACAGCTTAATTAAATCCCAACTTCGAGAATCATTTCTCTAGAATGCTTTAAACATCTTGTTGCATATCAAAATGTTTTTAACCATTCAATATGTAATTCATCAGCTCTCTAAGAAGTAGAATAAAAGCAATCATTTCCTACAAAATGAAATTTGTAAGCTTTATTGATGTAAGGCTCCTGATCAAAAAGTAAAATATCAATTTCTACAGCTATGAGTGCATATTTCATACGATTTGGCTTAACATAGCTTAGCATATATTATACAGTCAATGAAATTGGTAATAAAGGTCCAGTTGTCATTTCCAATTTGGAAAAGGTTACATGTATGCAAAACAAAAGTGCACAGAAAAAAATGCAGTTTTAAATCTAATTTAAGAGACACCTGTACTCACTATGCTCTGCCCCTCAACTAGAAAGCCAGACAAAACACATTTGTTAGTAAGAATAAACTCTGAAATTAAATGACAATTGCCTTTTATAAGAGTACAATTTGTAGCAACAGACTTCCTTAAAAAAGTGGCATCTGAGACCTTGGCAATATGGAAATTCCAGGCTAAGTGATTCAGAGACGTTTACAGGTAAATATTTTCCTTTCTGTAACTCCGATACATGATTCCAGAACTACCTAGCAGCTCCCTTTTATAGAAAATGGAATATGGAAGGAAAAGATTGTTCAGGAACAAGTGCCTCCAGCACTTTACAGATAAAGGTTGCATCTGCTGTGACATGTCAATGCCTAAAGGCCGGGTGAAAGAATGCAAAGAAGCCCAAAATATGAAAATGCAAATCTCAACCTGTCTCATGGCATCCTCTCTCTTAGCCAAAGATGGACACAAAGACCTGACGCTGCTTGTGTATTTGTAATGCTTCTGGGTAGTAATTTGACCTACCTTCCAACTATCTTAGAGATGGCTTGTTTTATTTCGTTAATGTTTGCACTACCAATTAATATTATATCTGTTCACTGAAATATTTCTGGTAAGATGTAGTCCTGTGACACCCGATGCTGAAGAACTCAACTTGCAATGCTCTAATTCCATCATTTGTAGAAAGCATGCATCCAAGTGTGAACATCCATTCATTTATTCTTTTTATTTAATTAGAAACTTCTCCACTGAGTTTTTATTAATCACCAAGGGTGGGAATTAAAAACCCAGGAAAAGTGAAACAATGAGATTTTCATAATGTGACTTCACTCAACCCTGACAATGGTACTTTAAGCATTACAGCTTGTCAGACACTACAGTTTAATACGGGCCAGTAAAAAGACATGTAGGAATTAAAAATAGTACATTGATTCTATGTTTCTATAGTTTTATAGAAGATTCGGATTGGAAGAGACCTCAGGAGGTCATCTAGTCCAACTCCTGCTCAAAGCAGGACCAACTCCAACTAGATCATCCCAGCGAGGGCTTTGTCAAGCTGGGCCTTAAAAACCTCTAAGAATGGAGATTCCACCACCTCCCTAGGTAACCCATTCCAGTGCGTCACCACTCTCCTAGTGAAATAGTGTTTCCTAATATCCAACCTAGACCTCCCCCTACTGCAACTTGAGATCATTGCTCCTTGTTCTGTCATCTGCCATCACTGAGAACAGCCAAGGTCCATCCTTTTTGGAACTCCCCTTCAGGTAGTTGAAGGCTGCTATCAAATCCCCCCTCACTCTTCACTTCTGCAGACTAAACAAGCCTAATTCCCTCAGCCTCTCCACGTAAGTCATGTGCCCCAGCCCCCTGATCATTTTTGTTGCCCTCCACTAGACTCTCTCCAATTTGTCCACATCCTTTCTGTAGTGGGGGGCCCCACAACTGGATGCAATACTCCAGGTCAGGTCTCACCAGTACCGAATAGAGGGGAATGATCACTTCCCTCGATCTGCTGGCAATGCTGCTACTAATCCAGCCCAATATGCCGTTAGCCTTCTTGACAACAAGGGCACACTGCTGACTCATATCCAGCTTCTCATCCACTGTAATCCCCAGGTCCCTTTTTTGCAGGCCTGCTGCTTAGCCAATCAGTCCCTAGCCTGTAGAGGTGCATGGGATTCTTCCATCCTAAGTGCAGGACATTGCACTTGTCCTTGCTGAACCTCATCAGATTTTTTTTGGCCCAATCTTCCAATTTATCTTGCTCACTCTGGACCCTATCCATCCCCTCCAGCATATCTACCTCTCCCTCCAGCCTAGTGTCATCTGTGAACTTGCTGAGGATGCAATCCATCTCATCATCCAGATCATTAATAAAGATGTTGAACAAAATCGGCCCCAGGACTGACCCCTGGGGTACACCGCTTGATACCAGCTGCCAACAAGGCATCGAGCTGTTGATCACAACCTGTTGAGCCCGTCAACCTAGCTAGCTTTCTATCCACCTTATAGTCCATTCATCCAATCCATACTTCTTTAATTCGCTGGCAAGAATACCGTGAGAGACTGTATCAAAAGCTTTGCTAAAGTCCAGATATATCACATCCACTGCTTTCCCCATATCCATGGAGCCAGCTATCTCATCATAGAAGGCAATCAGGTTGGTCAGGCACGACTTGCACTTGGTGAATCCATGTTGACTGTTTCTGATCACTTTCCTCTCCTCCAAGTGCTTCAAAATGGTTTCCTTAAAGACCTGCTCCATGATTTTTCCAGAGACTGAGGTGAGGCCAACCAGTCTGTAGTTCCCTGGGGTCTCCTCCTTCCCTTTTTTAAAAATGGGCACTATATTTGCCTTTTTCCAATCGTCCGATCAGAGACATTTGTGTAAGTATTGCAAGAAAGGTCTGCCACACATTGCATAGTTATCTGCTAACATATTGACAGTTCTAGTCCTGTACAAAACTTTTAGATGGTCTTTGTTCCCTTTAATGCTAACATTTTGAAGATGCATGTTTTCTGTAAAGAAAGATAAAGCTGCTGCCATCAAATCCAGTTTGAAAAACGAAGACCCTCCCTAATTTATTATAGGTTACATAGAGAGAGATATATACAGTTACAATTGCCTGACACTTTTGATTATCAGACTCTTGTTTCCAGCTGCTTATAACCAACATTGTCAAATTTTAATAATTTGTGCTGAAATTTTCCATGGTGTCTGCCCGCCTCAGGTTGAATTTTTTTGAAAGTTTCAGCCATTCCAAAGCATAAAATGGGGAAACGTTCTCAAAGAGGAAACAGAAATTCCACCATGTGGCATCATGCTGACATCCACCGAGATCATCAGCAGGGTTGGAATCTTTAGATCCATTGCACTGAGCTAACAGAGTAACTGATAGCAGCAGTAGACTGTCATCCACTAAGTGGAGCAACGCTAGAGGAGGGGGTTAAGACTCCCACTGCACCATTCTACAGTAATCAAACGTTGCACTATCACTCCTATTCAGTGTGGTGTTTTTGGCTATTCCGGTAGCATACAGTAGCGGTTTATTTGAAGGGCAAGGTACAGTATATATTCACATCTGATTGTGCAGGCCATTATCTGTTAATGGGAGTTCTAGCTCCATGCAGCTAGATGAAACTTCACACCAAGCAGGGATGCAACAGCAAGTAGAAAAAAATTGCTAAAAGGGAAATATGAGCTGATGCCAAAAATAGAGATAGTTACTAATTTGAAAACCAAGAGGTCAGAACAGAAAAAACATCTGACATATGAGTAATTCAGGAAGAATTTACTTACACAAAGAATGACTGGATAATGGAATGAATGCAGCACACAGCAATAAAAGCAATGTGACAGATCACAGGGCAAATGTGGAAAAGAAAAAGGTACAAAACACTACACAGATTTAGCTGGGAGTAAAATGACACAGGTAGATTTGAATAGTCGATAAATTCATAGATCTTAGCCTCCTCCAGGATACTAGGCAAGGATGCCTGCTACTTCCATTGCTTTTTGATTTGGCTCTTGAGCCCCTGGCAGTAGCTATATAAGTTCATCTAGATACCCGAGGCATATAAATGGTTCCATGGAATATAAACTGATGTTCTGTGCAGCAGATGCCCTTTGGTAAATATTCAAACCAGAAACCACTATTTCAGCTCTCCTATCACTAATTCAAAAATTCAGAGCAGCATCTAGTACTAACTAAATTGGGGAAAATTGAAACTACTGGAAATCTCCTGGTTATCATGTAGAGGGCTTTTTCCCAGTGGAATTTCCATAGGCAAACAAAAGTAACAAGAAACATTAATGAACTATTTTCTCTCATATAACTAGTGATATAAATAGATGGCATCCTCTCTCCCTGAGCCTGTGGAGAAGGGTTAATACAATAAAAATGAATAGTCTGCCTAGACTCCTCTGTATTCTAAATAGCCTATCTATAAATATCCTTCCATCTTATTCTAGACAATTTAACAACAATTATGAGAGCTTTTTGGTGGGGTCCAGGTCAATGCCCATGACTACCATTTAAAAAGCTCCAGCTACCTTTAGTCTGGGTAGGGTTGGGCTCCCAGATGTGCAAAATTATTATTATGCTTTTATCGTGTCAGATGCCAAAGTGGGTCCAGCATACTAAACCCGGTACACTCGCATAGGCGGAAACCTAATGGGTATTGATTAATCACAGTTAACTCACGCAATTAACTCAAACATTAACTGCGATTAAAAAAATAATTGTAATTGATTGCAGTTTTAATTGCATGGTTAAACAATAGAATATCAATTGAAATTTATTAAATATATTTAGATGTGTTTCTACATTTTCAAATATATTTCAGCTACAATACAGAATACAAAGTGTACAGTGCTCACTTTGTTTTTTATTACAAATAGTTGCACTGTAAAAATGATAAGAGATAGTATTTTTCAATTCACCTCATACAAGTACTGTAGTGCAATCTCTTTATTATGAAAGTATCAGAGAGGTAGCTGTGTTAGTTTGGATCTGTAAAAAACGACAAAGAGTCCTGTGGCACCTTATAGACTAACAGACGTATTAGAGCATAAGCTTTCGTGGGTGAATACCCACTTTGTCAGACACGTGAAAGTGCAACTTACAGATGTAGATGTGGAGGTTGCATAAAGGGTCTGGGCTATCTTAGCTAAGAGGTACCAATTTCATCCTCACCATTATGCAAGAGCATCTATCTGGGATAACCCAGCCTTACGTATTGGGGAAAAAACTATAATTTGGAAGAAGTGGCTGAGCAGACATCATATGGATTCCCAATTAGTCATGGATAAGGGCTGTCTCTCTTTTCTAACACTTAAACTAGTGGTTCTCAACCAGGAGTACGCAGATGTCTTCTGGGAGTATATCAACTCATCTAGATATTTGCCTAATTTTACAACAGGCTACACAAAAAGCACTGTTGAAGTCAGTACAAACTAAAATTCAAAGAGACAATGACTTGTTTATATTGCTCTATATATTATACACTGAAATGTAAGTACAATATTTATATTCCAATTGATTTATTTTATAATTATATGGTAAAAATGAGAAAGTCAGCAACTTTTCAGTCACAGTGTGCTGTGACACTTTTGTATTTGTGTTTGATTTTGTAAGCAAGTAGTTTTTAAGGGAGGCATGCAAGACAAATCAAACTCCTGAAAGGGGTACAGTAGTCTGGAAAGGTTGAGAGAAACTGACTTAAGAAACTACATGACCTGCCAATCTCAGTGGAATGGCAATACTTACAACCAACACACTTGATAATGCATCAGTTTGGTCCAGATGCTCTAGGACTTTCAGATTCTAAATCCCTAGATCTATTCGGAACTTTGGAAATACTTCATGAACTCCACAGGCCCATGTCCACTATGTATGCTTTACTAAGGCAGAGGACCTCCACTGGTCTGGAGTTTGTGAGAGCCTGAGAAGGGGAGCTATGTCAGCCCTTAAATAAAACACCAGTGGCAGAACATATTACAGAATGTTAAAAATGTTTCTGTGGATTTCAGGCTATAACTGACACCACAAAAGATTCTATTCAAAACGTATTGGACGCCACAGATATTGTACAAGATGAGGGGCCCTGCCTTCTGATATTTGTTGGTGCTGTAATAAAGAAAAAGGAAGCCTGATGCAAATGTTATGTGACTGTCCAGCAGCCAGGCAGCTGTGGAAAGACGTGGACACAAGAATGGAAACAATGCGTGGCTTGAGCAACCAAACCTGAGCTGAAAATTATATCCTAGGGTATATATATATACACACCTACTATGCAGAGTTTAACTCCAACACAAAGATGTTGGTTCTTGAGAGCTGCAATGATTTCTAAGCACATGATTTTACAAAAAAGGAGGAGTAGGCTTATGCCCAGAACAGAGTAGTGGTATTCGGACATGTCTGAGTTAGCAGCAAAAGGGATAGCTTATCTATGTAGGGAGCAATGATATGAGTTCAAAGAAATTTGGACCTCTGTCATAAACAGATAGCTAAGGGTTAATGTTTCTTTTACCTGTAAAGGGTTAACGAAGAGAACCAAACACCTGACCAGAGGACCAATCAGGAAACCGGAATTTTTCAAAGCTTGAGGGAGGGAATGTTTGGGTCTTGGGTCTTTGTCTGTTCTGTGCTCTCTCAGCTATGAGAGGGTCTATTTCCAGTCCTTCTAATCTTCTGT